>NW_021703775.1:43426725-43438412 GCF_005190385.1 Monodon monoceros
CACACACACACACACACACACACACACACACACACACACACACACAGGAAAAGCCATGTGAAGACACAGTGAGAAGGCAGCTGACTGCAAGACAGGAACAGAGCCCTCATAAGAAACAAACACTGCTGGAACCTTGATCTTGAACTTCCAGTCTCCTGAACTGGGAGGAAGCAAATGTCTGTTGTTGAAGCCACCCAGTCTGTGGTATCTTGTTACGGCAGGGCAAGCTGACTAATAGAGTTGTGGAATCACATTCCAGTTTTAATTTGTGTGTTATTCCTCATAGACTTTTAAATAAGAGAGGGAAGTTATCAGATTTGTACTTTAGCTGCAGGACTAGAAATAAGGAAACTAATCAGAAAGCTAAAGGAATAATCTAGGCAAGAGTTTAAGAAAGCCTGAACAAATTCAGGGCCAGTGGGTTGGATAGGAGGGGTTAGGTTAATAAGTGAGAAAGAGGTGGAATTGGCAGATCAATGGGGAGTAAAGAGAGGGAGGTGCCAATTTAGCATTTCGTCTGAGAGGCGCTGGAGTCAGACTATGTGAACTCAAACACTGACCCCATCATTTACTAGCTGTGTGATCTTGAGTTTCACATTTTACCATACTAAATAAACTTCTATTACTTCAACTATAAATTAAAGGATTAATAAAAATAATAACTTCCTTCTAGAGTTACTGTGAGGACTAAAGGAGATAATGAAAAGTACCTATTTTGAAAAAAATTAATATAAATCCCAAATATATTTGATTTAGCCTTGATTAAAGTTGAAACCAGAGGCTACAATTTCTTTATTATTAAAATGTATTTGTTTATTATTATTAAACTTGCAAGAATGAGGACATTTTTAAAAAGTCTGAGCACTTATTTTCCATTATTTTCTTTGTGAATACATATAGTTGTGCAATACATATAAATTTTGCATCCTATTCTAAATGTAATATTTTAGCAAATATGAAAATGTACTTTATTGAAGATGACAACAAGATTACATCTTTCAGCTTTACTTGCCCATATTTAGCTGATGAAAAGTATAGGTGAAAATACCCAGAAAGTCTTTAAAGCTATATTTAGTCCAGTCCAGGACAAGGAATTAGTAAATCAAAAGTACCATTAAATGACAAGTGTTTTGTTTTGATTTAATCCTTATGAAATAATTTGACTAAATGTACGTGTATCCTATATCATATCATAAAGTTGAGATTTTCTGGGGCTTCCCTGGTGGTGCAGTGGTTGAGAGTCCGCCTGCCGATGCAGGGGACACGGGTTCGTGCCCCAGTCCGGGAAGATCCCACATACCGCGGAGCGGCTAGGCCCGTAAGCCATGGCCACTGAGCTTGTGTGTCCGGAGCCTGTGCTCCGCAATGGGAGAAAAAAAAAAAAAAGTTGAAAATTTCTTTTATAAATAAAATGAAAGTTTATTTTAATGAATAACTTTGAACACAATGCAGGATTTGTCTTTTCCTTGACATTAGCTCAGAGCAAGGTACGTGCTAGGCACTCAGTAAACCTTGGCTGCCATCATCACCACCCCCACCAGCAGCACATTATCATTATGGAGGTATTTGGGATTACTTCTGTGGTAGATTGCAAAAATCACTGCACTTCTCCATCACTCTGCGTATACACACCACTTACAATTGACTTTGCAGCTTCTTCAATCAAGAGCTGGTGTGTATTTCTCCATCCATCGAGCTTGGGCTGGCTTTGTGACTTCTGGCCAATAGAATATAATGAAAGTGATAGTGTATTCATTCCCATCTTAGTCTTCCAGAAGTCTTGAATGGTTTCTGCTTTCTTTCTTGGAACCCTGCCCCTCTGCCACGTGAATAAACCTAGGCTAACTTGGTGGAGGGTGAGAGACCATATGTGCCCAGTTAGCCCAGTTGTCCCACCTGAGGCTCAGACATGAAGAGCGCCCAGCCAGGATCAGCTGAGTCTGGCTCAGGTCAGCAGAAATGCCCAGCTGACCCATAGACTTGTGAGCAATAAAAAATGACTGTTATATTAAGCCACTATTTGGGGGTGATTTGTTAGGCAGCAGTAAATAACTGATACAACTTCCAAACAGAGACATAGACTGGAGGAGAGAATATAGGAGGGAAAGCCCATCTGAAGGTGGGAGACCTCTGTTTCAGACATATGGAGTTTAATATAACTAAGAGACATAGCGTAGAGGTGTTGAGAAGTACAGTCTGATCTGGAGGCAAAGATTTAAGAGAATTCAGTATTAGGTGGAAGCAGATGCCCCAGAAATGAGTTTCATTTTCCAGGAAGAGAGAAAAAAGATCTGAGGAAAGAAACCTGGGGAAAATCAACACTTAAGGGATGGGTAGAGGAAGAAGAATGTGAGAAGGAGCAACCAGGGATGTAAGAAGAAAGCCAGAAGAGAGTGGTATAATGGAAGAAAGCATGAGAGTTTAGCCCTAATTTTTTTTCAAGTTTTTAAAATTGAGGTAACATTGATTTATAACATTATATGTTTCACATGTACAACACTATATTTCTACTTCCGAAATACACACCAGCTCTTGACTGAAGAAGCTGCAAAGTCAAATTGTAAGTGATGTGTATACTCTACAATGTGCTCACCACCAAAAATTTCATTTCCATCTGTCACCATACAGTTGATCCCCTTTACCCTCCCACTCACCACCCCTTCCGCTCTGGTAACCACTACTCTGTTCTCTGTATCTTCATGTTTGTTTTTGTTTGGTTTGATTTGTTCATTTATTTTGTTTTCTTTGTTTGTTTTTTATATTCCACATGAGTGAAATCCCATAGTATTTGTCTTTCTCCAACTGACTTATTTCGCTTAGCATAATACCCTTAAGGTCCATCCATGTTGTTGCAAATGGCAAGATTTCATCTTTTTATGGCATATGTATATACTCCACATCTTTATCCATTCATGTGTTGATGGGCACTTAGGTTGCTTCTGTATCTTGGCTGTTGTAAATAATGCTGCAATGAACATAGGGCTGCATGTATCTTTTCATATTAGTGTCTTGTGTTCTTTGGATAAATATCCAGAAGTGAGATCGCTGGATCATATGGTAGCTCTATTTTTAAGTTTTTGAGAATCTCCGTGCTATTTTCGATAGTGGCTGTACCAATGTGCATTCCCACCAACAATAAAAAGCATGAGAATTTAAAACCACATTATTAAGATAAAAAAAGAGGTAGGGAAAAGATTCAAAGCATCCTCCCATACCTAGCTGACTCTGTGTATTGGAGGTAGGAAGAGGGGAGAATGAACTGAACCTAGAAAGATCATGAAGGATCTCATATACCATCCCGAGGGGTCTGGATTTCATCCTGAAGGATTTTTAGCAAAGGAGTGACTTGAACAAGTTTTTGTTTGAAGATCACTCTGTAGCAATGTGGTAGGTGGGCTGGTTGCAGGAAGCAAGGCAGAAACTGGGGAGACTAGTTGGGAGGCTCTCAGAGAAATCACATGAGAAAGGATGAAGGCCTGAATTGAAGGAGTGACTGTAAGCATGAAAAGAAAAAAATGGATTCAAGAAAATGTGGGTGATGGCACTGACAGTGCTGTGTGACTGATTATCCAGGGTAGGTCAGGTAATACAGAATGACTCCTCGTACTCAGGCTTAGGCATTGGGGTAAATGGTCTGATTTAGATGGAAATAAATGTAATCCAGATGGAATACCCTGGGCCCACTAGCCTGTGACTATGACAGAAAGTGATTCTTCCCTAGTCTATCTAAATTCTTAAGCACAGAGCCTGCACTGGAACTACTTGCTGGAAACTAGTTCCTGTCAGTGTCTGGTTTGTTAATTCTGACTGTATCTTAGAGCGCCTGCGTCTCCGTTGAGTTACAGAGCAAGTTCCTCGGGTTCTTCCCCTCTAACCTAATCTTGCTGCTTCATTGCTGCTGCTACTGTTAATGCCATTCTGAGATCCCTGCTCTTGGGGATCAGGTGACTTATGGGTATTGCTGCCTATGGACCTCCATTCCAGCCTCGGAAATGGGATGTGCCCTCTAGGGACTAACCAGGTCCACATTTGCTGCCTCAGTTTGGCATCTGCAGAGCTGCTTCCCACCCCCCACTCTAACCCCCACCCTTTCTTTCTCTTTTGGCCTTGCTTTTCCAGCCGCCACGTTGCTGCTAGATCAGAAACTTGGTGTTACCATTCACTGCCTCCATGTGATAGAAGCAGTTACTCTGCTAGTAGAACGACTCTAGGCTCCTCTGTATCTGAGGTTCAGTCTCATTTGGTCTTAGGCCCTAGATCTTTCTCTCCTCTTCCTGTTTAGAGCATTCTTCCCCCCCCCCCCCGCCCCACAATTTCTGTCCCAGGAGAAACCACATCACAGGACGATGGAGCAGAAATATCCATTTTCTGCTGGGGAAAACTCTATATCCACCCACCAGCCTGTGGTCTTATTCTATTGCTCAGAAGATACATTCACACAATAGTTCAAGGTTAGCATATTTCCCACAGGCGGGGTAGATCACTCTTATCCATGGTTACCGTAAGAAACTGGGAATACAGGAAAAGGTATATGGGGAGATCATGTGTCCATTTTGCCTTTGATGATGTTGAGAAGATATGACATTCAAGTAGATTTGAGTTTGGTGCAAACAGAGATTGAGAGAGAGAGAGAGAGAGAGAGAGAGAGAGAGAGGTAGGGAGGGAGAGGGAGCGGGAGAGAGGGAGGAGGGATTTCAGCCTGTAGGTGGTAGTAGCAGTGGTGGGTGCACTGGTGTGCTGGCATGGGCTCATACAGCTGGTAAGGGCTGATTTTGTGCATCAATTCCCAACTCCACAAGGATTGGTAGCTTGAAATCAACAGTGGTGAGAACATTACACCACAGAAATCAGCAAGCACTACAAGTCTGGGCTTTTTAATCCCCCTGGAAGAGCTGTTTGTTAACATTTACCACACACTTTTTGTGGGCTGAGGGTGAAATCATCCAAAGAAGGCAAATACAGTAAGAGGAAAAGTTCTGAGGAGTGCTAAGGAAGTAACATTTAGGGAGTGGGCAGAGAAAGACGAGTTGTAAAATAGAACAAGAAGAAGCATCCAGGATGCAGCAAAAATGTGCTATAGGGGAGAGTTTACAAAATAACCCTGTGGGATATATGTCTCAAGATATCCAAAAACAAGATCAGGGACCAAAGGATGGATGGCTATTCTTATTTTTTAAAGCTATTTTAAGCAACCAAAAGGATTGCTTCATGGTCAAGCCAGTCAGTGTTAAGGTTGCCGAAATAATTAGCCAAGCAATTATTTTAATCTAGTTATCTTGGTCACTTCAAATAACTGAATGATATCACCAGTTTATTCTTGGGCAACAGACCTATTCAAACTTTGTGTCCAATCACACTGAGTTATAAATATCGAATCATATTATTTTGGAACTAGAAAGAAACTTAAAGATCATCAACACCCTAATTATCCAGCCAAGGAAATGAAAGTGCAGAGAAGGTAAGTGACCACCACCAACACACAGCTGGCGGCCGGAAGGTCTCGCGACACCTCCTCTCTCCTGCCATCCCCACCTCCCCACAGAGACTCTCCCTGTGAGTGAAAGACTAACCTGAGTTCAGCTGAGATGAATCTTGAAGAAAAAAACGATAGGAGTCTTTGCAAACTTTTTATTAATATTCAAATAAATCAGCGTCCCTGGGTCTATTCTCTTCTGCTTGGGAATATATCTCCAACAGTACGCAGGATTTCAGCCCATGAAGGGCTCTGACTGCCATAACCAAGAGAAACCGGAGGGTCTGGGAGCCATTTTGCTTTCAAGATGGTTCCAGGATGAGCGTGTTGGGTGGACATTCTCTGGTCCAGGAAACTTGGTACCAAATTTGTCCAGAGTACCAGTAAAAGGCTTGCCTGCTTGTTGCATCAAAAGGTAGGATTTTTTTTTTTTTTTTTTTTTTTTGCGGTACGCAGGCCTCTCACCGCTGCGGCCTCTCCCGTTGCGGAGCACAGGCTCCGGACGCGCAGGCTCAGCGGCCATGGCTCACGGGCCCAGCCGCTCCGCGGCATGTGGGATCTTCCCGGACCAGGGCACGAACCCGTGTCCCCTGCATCGGCAGGCGGAGTCTCAACCACTGCGTCACCAGGGAAGCCCAAAAAAGTAAGATTTTGAATTTGATTCTAAATTACAAATGTAGTGTAGTGCTTATTTAAAATATGACAATTTCTACTAGAACTAAGTAGGAAGAATAGCTTTGGTTTTACTGGGAATTTGAATCTATCTACTAGTATTATTTTCCACGTAATCTCTTCAGGGGACCTGTGGTTCACAGTATCAACTTACTGAACAGCCTCTTTTCCTGACTGTGGTTCAGAAGCTCAGAAGACACCCCTACAGCTTAGAGAGTGTGTGGGAGAAAATTTTACTCCTTTCCCTCATCAGAGGGGGTGGGGAGACAGCTGCTAATTGAGTTTTCCTACTTCTTGACTTGAGTGGATTATGTGGCTGCCCCCTGCAGAGCTAGAGTTCCAAATTGGAACCTTTATTCCTCTTATTATTGTTTCCTCTTATTATTGTTGTTTATCTAGAGAGCCAGACACCGAGTCCCTGTTTATTGCCCTCCAGGAGCCCTTAGGTCACTGAAATGACCAGAGCACTTTGTCCTTGTTGTTATTTACTTATATGGATGACTACAGTCACCCAATGCTCCCCCTGAGCCCTGAATTATTAATTTCTTAAAGTGGCATCTAATGGGCGGTGACGCATGTCTCAGCCACCCCTGCTTCTTTCACATACAGGCTGGCTGATGCCTCCTCTGCCCAGATCTTTCTCTCCTCCCTTTACAACTTGTTTCTACTCACTGTCACTTGTGTTCTGCGTATTCTCTGCAAGCAGATTTTTCTCTTTTCATATGAAATAAGTCATCTGAGGAAATTATTCACATTTCCATTTTCAAAATATATTCCCCTTCTCATGTGGGTGTTATTCCTGAAGAAATCGGCTCAGCAGTCACTGTGAATAACCCTTGATGTCATCCACCTCACGTGGTTTTGTTTCTTAGTTTCCTCAAGAGACTACACATTTTTTTCAGTTGTCTCTGTTATGTGTACCTTTTAATCTTATTCTTTTAAAAAATATTTATTTTTAAAACAATTTATAGTAAAATGAAAGGAAATTCTATTTTGTATTTTATGTAATGTAACCATGATACGAGATATGTTGGTCATTATTTTCAGTAGGTACTACCGATCTTTTTTACATAATACAACTCTATTGAATATCCACCACCAGTTTCTTCCTTAGTGCATTATACATACATATGCACACTCACACACCCATGCATGCAAGCACAAGTATTCATTTATTTATTTCAGGTATCTTACCTTTTTTTGTATGCCTGGCCTTATCATTGGTTAATGTATGAGAAAAATTCTAAGTAACATTTCAAAGTCAAGTTTCTGAGGACACGTGTGCATTACAGTACCCTAGAAGAGAATATTTATCAGAGAGCTTTACTTGGCCATAGACATGTTGAGAAGTACAGGCTTTGGAAACTTCCCAGTGATTGCCCATTGACCTTGAACTGTCATTTAAGTCGATGGTTTCTCACAGTGTCAGTGGTGACACTTCCAAAGGACCATAGAGCAATGAGAGAAATAAAGTCAATATAGGAAGTTTACATCAAACCAAGTTTATTCAGTTTGAAAAAACTGTGAAATTTACATCTTTTCTACTTTTTGGAAATTAAATGTTCTTTGTTTTATGATGGTGATGGTGACAGTAGGTGATAACTTTTCCCCTTAGTATTTTTACTTGGCAAAATAAAAATAAAATGATTGTTCTATGTCAACCTCTTAGTTTTTCTGGACATTTAGGAATTATTGGAATCTCAAAGTCTGGAAGGTCAACAATTCACTTCCTTGTGTTCTTCTATTTGCTCACCCCTCCTCCCCCCACCCCTCCAAACCCCTACACACATCCTCTGTTCTCCTCACCATCCCAACGGCATTTGCTAACCCTGAATCAATTTAGAAATTCAAGGTCATGCCTGCACTGGTACCTTCTTCCTTCCCAGTCATCATGCATGCTTTTTGTGATAATTACTCTTGGGTTATACAGGAAAACAGACCTCCAGAGATGCATTTGTGCATGTATGTACACATTCAATAACAATTTGCTGAGCGCCTAGGTGTTGATGGAATAGCAGAGACTAAGACATATGGTCCCAGCTCCTGCGAGGCTCATTTTCTGTTGGGGTGGGGGGCAGAACTGTGGGGTGGGGGTGACAGGAAACAGGTGAACTCTTAAGTAATAGAATTCCATATAGCGATAAATATGAGGTTATGGAGCAGTTTCCAGGTTATCTCAAGACTGGTGGTGCTGGGGAAGGGAGAGGCTGCTTCAGATGGGGGCTCAGGGGCAGCTCCATGAAGGAAGTAATGTTTGGACAAGATCTGAATGACAGTGAGGGGCCTTCCATGAAATGACTGGGCAAAGAGTGTTCCAGGCCCAGGGAAGAGCTTGTGCAAAGGCCCTAACCTGGAATTTGTTCTTTTAGGGGACAGAATCAAAACTCTGTTCTGAACATATTAATTTTAAGTTGATTATTGGCATCGGATGGGGATATCACATATGCAACAGAATGTATTAGTTCGAAGTTCAGGCAAGAGGTTGAGGCTGTAGATAACACTTGGGGAGCGTCAGTCTGTGGATGACTTTTAAATCAGGCGGGGATGAGGAGACAGGGCCAAGGAAGGAATGACTCTTGTGTGAGTTGACATTGAGGAATTAAGGGTGAACAATCAGGAGACTGAGAAGAAACAGCTAGAGAGATAGGAGAAAATCCAGGAAAATTTGGAGACAAAAGAGTTGCACAAGTGAGCGGCCAACTGTGCCAAAATGCTGTGTTGGTAGAATTTTTAAAATACCAAAACCCCTCTTCATTTATATAATTTTAATAAACCCCCAGTTGTAGTAAATGTACAGAGAGCTCCTTTCACTTGATTCAGGCACTGCTTCATTTAAATTAACCCTGGTTCCACAATCACCTGCCTACTGTTCTGCCCCGCTTGCTGCTTCTGCCTCCCAGAATGTCCTGCTGGATTCTGAGCACCATGCTAGGTTTGGTTGCTTTCCACATTAAGGGCATTACAGCAAGTTCAGTCCACTGGAACAGGGATCACTATTAATTATCCCCTAATTCTGATAGCTTACTTTCCTCTCATGCTGAGAAAAGAGAATATAAAATTTTCAGAGATGCTGAGTGCTCACATTCCAAGATAGATTCAACCCAGTCTCCCTCTACCTAATCAATATAGATTAAGTTTATTTTGCATAGAATAGTTTTGATTTCCCATTAACTAGGTTAGTGACCTATTGGATTCCCCACCTCATCCCTTTTCTAGACCATTGCTGTCTTTACAGAGGGTTCGTTTCCCCTACGTGTTTGAAAAATATTTAGAGAAGCAGAACATTTTCAAAGCATCTCCACGTGATGTTTCTCCCATTCCTCTCTGAGTGATGGCTGTGTAGATAGCTGGGAAACTGCTGAAGCCTAAGAGAAGAGGAGGCCTTATATTCTTTTTTTTTTTTTTTTTTTTTTTTGTGGTACGCAGGCCTCTCACTGTTGTGGCCTCTCCCGTTGTGGAGCACAGGCTCTGAACGAGCAGGCTCAGTGGCCATGGCTCACGGGCCCAGCTGCTCTGCGGCGTGTGGGATCTTCCCGGACCGGGGCAGGCAGACTCTCAACCACTGCGCCACCAGGGAAGCCCTGGCCTTATGTTCTTTATTGTTATTGTTCTATTTTCGTATATCATTTGCTCAAAGGCATAAGGTAGAATAAAAAATATGGGACTGGAATTTGAGAAATCCAATTTCTGTTCCTAACTCTGGGCAACTTGAAATCTCTTTGAGTTTCAGAGTTCCTCAGGTAAATGGGGCAGGCCTATCTGTACTAGCTAATATGTTACAATATAAAAGGGTAAAATCATATCTCTCTGGCAAATATAATATGAATACATGTCAAAGATTTTATTTATTGAGGGGAACATCAAGATGTTAAAACTGGCCCAAAGAGCATTAGAGATGTGTGTATATACAATTCAATTAAAAAAAAATAAGATTGCCAAGTTAAATACAAAACTGGTTAATGTCCCACAGGACAATAGACTGTAAGCTTTGTGCTTATCTGTTATATTAAACAGAAATTATTTGCATCTTCACCAGACAAAAAGTTTCAAGTTAGCCTCTGCACAGTAGAAAATCAATCCCATTACTGCACTGAAAGAAGGCCCAGTAATCTTCTCTGCCTGTTTTCAAATATCAGATAATTTCTCTGACAAACGTGTATAACAATAATACTTGGCTAGGGGCTTCCCTTCCCTGGTGGCGTAGTGGTTGAGAGTCCGCCTGCCGATGCAGGGGACACGGGTTCGTGCCCCGGTCCGGGAAGATCCCATATGCCGCAGAGCGGCTGGGCCTGTGAGCCATGGCCACTGAGCCTGCGCGTCCGGAGCCTGTGCTCCGCAACGGGAGAGGCCACAACAGTGAGAGGCCCGCGTACCACAAAAAAAAAAACAAAAACCTTGGCTAGCGTTTCTTAAGCACTGACACTGCTGAGCAACACTTGACATGTATTATCTCTTTGGATTTGGAGGCTCACCACAACCCTATGAGATAGACACTTTTATTATTCCATATGATAGGAGAGAAGATTGAGGCACAGAATGGTTAATTAATCAGCCTATGGTCACACAGCTCACAAGTTTCAGGGATGACAATCAAACTGAGATCTTATTCCAAAAATAGGTCTTATGCCTATTATAATTGTTATTATTATGTTAAGGGTCAAAAGGAGTAATAAATGTGAAAGTGTTTTAAAGATTCTGAATTTGCTGTAAAATGAAAAGGATTATTGTTAAATCAAGATTACTATTAAAGAATAGGCAGTAAGAGTTATTGCCAGCCCAGTGCAGAGGGAGACGTATTAATTATGGAAAAAGTCTGTTGTCCCGGGAATGCCTCTGAGACTTTATCTTAAATCTGTTCCCTTGAATTGAATAGATTTTACTAGCCTACTCTTTCCTTCCTCCTTTTTTTTGAGGGTGGATTTTATTGAGAGGGTTTCTTAGCTCATTTCTTATTACGTGCATGGAGAGGTATCTACTCTGAAACCTTTCCTCACTTCTCTTTGTGTTTTCTTTTCTCAGCCTAGTGGAGTGGAAAGAACAATGTCTCAGACCTGGATTAGACCTGAGTCTGAATTCCAGCATCAGTGTAAGACTTTGGGCAAATTACTTAGCCCATCTTGTCGCAGAGCCTGTCCAATTGCACTGAAATCTCTTGGAGGAGAGGGCTATTGCTCATCCAACATACAGGAGAGGGTACCGAAGAATTTGAAATTTCAGGTCCTCATTAGTGAAAGAGCAGTGTCAGCATTCTACCTCGGAGGTGATTTTGAGAAGTGATATCTAATAGGACATCAGAAATGTTAGTTCCGTTCTTCCCATCTTCTCTCCAGCGAAGTCTCATTCATTTGCCATTCTTCTCTCCTCCTGTCCCCCCCATATTTCTGCTCCCTCCCCTCCATTCCCTTCCTCTCCCCTCCTGTCCATCTGTCCCCTTCCCTCGTTTCCTTTCTCCTCTCATCCCCACCTGTTCCCTTCCCCCCCTCCTTTTGTTCCCTCCCTCCCTTCCTCCCCTCCCCTCCCTTCCTCCCCTCCCCTCCCTTCC
>NW_021703775.1:43438422-43460669 GCF_005190385.1 Monodon monoceros
CCCTCCCTTCCTCCCCTCCCCTCCCTTCCTCCCCTCCCCTCCCTTCCCTTCTGTCCTTCCCCATCCCCTCTTGTCCCCTTCCCCTCCATCACCTCCTGAACTTCCCCTCCCTTCCGTAGGTCCCCTCCTCTCTTGTTTCTTGCCCCCTACTCTCCTTCCCCTCCCCATTTTTCTCTCACAAGGCCCTGAGACTAGACATCTCCTAAACAATGAGACCTGGTTCTTACCTTACTAATTTAGAGAAACTATGGAATTTCCATTTAGTGGCAAGTGCTGGGGCCTCTTTCTATTCCAACCCTCACTTTATCAGTGAGGGAACCAAGAGCAGAGAGGTTAATCCCAAACCCACCTGACTCCTGGTCAGTGCTCCTCCTAACACATCACCAGGCTGCCTCTGTGTTTGCACTTGCAACACAATGTTTTAGTTCATCCCCATCTTCACTTCATAGTTATCAGGAGGCCGGGAGAAATGGGGTGATAAATTATTACTGTTATTTGTTTGTGAAGAGTAAGGTCTTCTAACCCCTGAGAGCACTAAAGAAAATGTGCTGTGGTGACAAAAAAGTCAAACTTCACCATCAAATGTGCAGTATCCTCTTTAACTGGTCAGGAAAACACGGCAAACACAAATTGCAAGGAAACTCACCTGCGGTCATTTCCATAGAGAACTAGAGCTTTTACAGTCAATGTCCCCAAGAAAGGAATAAAACAGTGTCCTGCAGTAGATAAGGCTGGAGAAGAGAGTTAATCAACTTGGTGAAGGCAGCCAGAGGCCAAGTCACCACGTGAACCACGCCTCCTGCAAGCGTCATAGTAGAAAAGTGAAAATTCACCCCCAGGTTTCCTTTGCGTGTGTTAGCCCAGGATGGCATGCTTCCTGCCTTGCCCTCATTTTCTCCTCACGCTGGATTTCACTGGTCCTGCTCTCTCGGCTCTCGATATATAAGAGGGAAGCTGCGGGGTGGGGGCCAAGACAGTGCTCACCTCAGGGAGGTGGGCCTCAAGTTAGCATGACTTTGAGAGCCTCACAGAGCAAGTTACCTGTTCTGTAGCAGAGTCTCCAGTTTCACTTGAGTCTATGCTGAATTCCCTTGTGTTCTCTCTGAGCCTTTAATGGGTGGTGTTTACTTGAATTCAGTCAGCTACACTCTGGGGAGGGCCAGTAGCTACGCTGAGGCCAGATCATCCAATAGGTGTTGCCCCCACCTACCCAGGCCTGGGGAGGACAGCAGAGGTTTGGGAGGCTTCTCAAAGGGCAAGGTGTGAGGAATAGGCAAGTTTACAGACACAGGAGGTAGGTTAGTGGTCGCCGAAGTCTGGGAGGAATGAGGAGTAACTGCTAATGCGTTCCTTTTTTCAGGTGATGAAAATGTTCTGGAATTAGGGGTGATTTTTGCACAACTTCGTGAATATATTATTAAAAGCACTGGCTTGTATGCTTTGAGTGAATTTTATAGCATGTGAATTATATTTCAGTTAAAAAAAATTGAGGGAAAAAGGGAGAAAGGGGAATTTTGGAGCAATGCTCAGGGTTGTTAAGGTCAGCTGCTCTTCCTCCAGGTATCCTGCCCGCATATCATAAATGTTTTTAAGTGTCATATTCTGTTTTTATTAATTAATTAATTTATTTATTTATTGGCTGATTTGGGTCTTTGTTGCCGCCTGCAGGCTTGCGGCGAGTGGGGGCTACTCTTCATTACGGTGCGTGGGCTTCTTTTGTTATGGAGCACCGGCTCTAGGCACAGGCTTCAGTAGTTGTGACACGTGGGCTCAGTAGTTGTGGCACATGGGCTTAGTTGCTCCACGGCATGTGCGATCTTCCCACACCACGACTCGAACCCATGTCCCCTGCACTGGCAGGCGGATTCTTAACCACTGCACCACCAGGGAAGTATACATTTTTCATAATTTTCATCCTTATGGTGGAATAATGGTCCACTGTGTATCATAATACATAAAGAGGTATTTCCAATGTTGGTGATTTAAGAATGTTCCAGTTTTTTGCTATTATAGATGTCAAACAACGGCAATAAAATTCTTTTTCCACTCTGCCACAAATCTTGGTTTTCCACAAGCTTCCTCCTGGAATCCCTGTTCCCACAGTACCGGACACTCATTGTCCCTGTTTTAACTCTCTGTGCCTCTTCAACTACAGTTTCACCTTGTCCCCTTCGTAAGCCTCCTGTCAACCTGCCTGCTCTCGGCTCACCTACCCACCCCCCCCATCATAAAAGTCGAACTCATCTGACTGCATCTGTGGTTTTCTTGCTGAACTTACTGAACAACTGTGTAATGCGTTTATTTACCTACATGACTCCTTTGCCAGACTGTGAGGCCCCTGAGGTCAGATACAGTGTCTTACTAATTTCTGAGTCCCTGCTACCCCTGCTTGGCCAGTGGAAGGTGTAAAATATATGCTAATTGCATTTAATTGAAACGGCCAAGGCTCTGAAGAATGGTGCTGTGTCTCTTTGCTTCTGTCAAATTATTCTCCTTAGTGCTAATTACAAAAACTGGAATTACTGGGTCAAAAGGCATGAATGCTTCTCCATGTTGCCTAGTGCTTTCTCAAAGGCAGTACTAGTTTGCCGTGCCACCTGAAATGAATGAGTGTGCCAATATCACTGTCACCTTGCCAGCCCCTCATTTTTTAAAATGCTAATTTAGTAGGTGTCAAATGACATTTCAAGGTTGCTTTAATTTGCATTTCTTTGATTACTACCAGGGCCAAACATTTTCTCAGGTGTTTATTTACTGTTTCTTTTTCTCCTTGGGGGAATTATTGCATCATGTTCTTTGCCCATTCATCTATCAGAGTGAAGAAATACAGCTAATAAATTTAAATAAGCTCCTTTTATATTTTATTTATGACCCAATAGTCTGTAACATATGATATAGATTGTTTTCATATTCTGTTTTTGTTTTTTATGTTTTTACTATTTTTTATTGTATAGAAGTTTAAAATTTATATGTGAATTTATCTATCTTTTTCTTTCTTTACCATTCCTCATAAAGTTTTAAGGAAAAAAGTTCTTCCTCACAGGTTTGCCAATCTTTATTGAAATGAACTTTAGGTTGTAGATCTGGGACTTGCCTACCTACTTGTTGATCTAATCTCACCTGTGTCAGTTAGGCTGGGTTTGATTGCAGGTAGAAGAAAACTCAAGGCCAAACTGCCCTACACAAGAGAGGCTCACAACACTGAGGTTAGTTCGGCAGCTCTACCAGGTAACGAAGGGTTTAATCTCTTTTTAGCTCTTCACTCTGCTGAGCCACATAGCCTTCCTGCTGAGGCTGGTGGTCCTTGTAGTGATCAGAGGGCCAACAGTAATGATTAAGCCTGTGCACTTCCTTAGTTATGTCCATTAAAGATACTGTTTCTTTTCTAGACCTTCCCGCATTTCTCCCCTTCTCTTTTCCTCAACCTCTTTTTTCAGTCTTATTGGCTAAGCTTAGGTCCTCGCTCGCCCCTGAACCAACTGTGGCAAGGTCGGGTGGGCGGGGATGAAATTACGCTATTTAGCTTAGACTTGAGTGGGGGTTTGGAATTGTTCCCCCCAAGGCTTGTGGGCTTCATGTAGGAGGTACAAGTATCCCTCCACTCCAATTTCTACCACCAAATTAGAGCAGTTACCAAGGGTTGAACAACTGATGTTGAGAAGGCAACCATACGTCCACCACACTTTATAAATTTATTTATTTTATTTATTTATTTTTGGCTGCATTGGGTCTCAGCCGCTGCGTGCGGGCTTCCTCCAGTTGCTGCGAGCAGATGCGGGCTTCTCATTGCGGTGGCCTCTCCCGCTGCAGAGCACGGGCTCCGGGCATGCGGGCCTCAGCAGTTGTGGCACACGGACTCAGTAGTTGTGGCTCACGGGCTCCAGAGCGCAGGCTCAGCAGCCGCGGCGCACAGGCCCAGTTGCTCCATGGCAGGTGGGATCTTCCCAGACCAGGGCCCGAACCCGCGTCCCCTGCATTGGCAGGCGGACTCCCAACCACTGTGCCACCAGGGAAGCCCCGTCCACCACACTTTAGATGTTACTTTTCCCAGGGCTCCTGAACGGCTTTCCTAAGTCCAAGTTCCAAGACCGTCTTTGTGATCCTCTAACACAGGGGATTATACCACAGTAGATCTGCCTGTTTACTTGTGGGACCAGAAAAAAAGAATGTATTTGTAACCCCCTGGCCATCTTATAAGGAAGTTTATCTTGCTAATGAGAGGACCTTTATTTGGTACCTGAGATGTAAGACAAATAGTCTGCATAAGGAAGGAAGAGCCATAGAATGGCCTACAGGGTGACCCTGGGCCAGGGGCCTGTCCCTGGGCTGGGAGCCTGGGGTAGAGTAGGGTTGGGTGAGGAGGTTAAGGATTGAGCTGGTGGGAAAAACAAAGAGTTTATGGGGGACTTATGGATAGAAATTACGTGTTTTGAAGTGTAAATTCCTTCCCCTTTGCATTCTTCAGTAAAACATCCTTTTCTTCCTTGCCTAATAGAATAGATTTATTTTAGGAGGACGAAGAGAAGGGCAGAGATTTGCATTCACGGTGGCAGAGCAAGAATGGGGGTGGGCATTGGGACATGATGACACTGGGTTTCACCTGACTGTACTCCTCCCTATGCTCCATGTCCTGTGAGGATAGGACCAGGTCTGTCTTGTTCACTTCCTTGCCTAGCTCAGAGCCTGGTACACAGTAGCTTAGTTAGTATTTGTTAATGAATGAATAAATGAATGAATAAGCTTGCTAAAATCAGAGAAACCTTTGTCAGATCCCAAGTCTGCAACTTTCTGATCTGTGGAATGGGAAAAATGATAATCACCTTGTAACCTTGTTGTGAAATTTAAGTCTATTTTAATAAATGGCAACCGTGATTATGATTATTAGCTCTTCCCAAATTCTACCGGCTAACCTACAAATACTAATGGTAACAACTGTTAACATCTGTTGAACATTTTCTTTCAGCAAGACCCTTTAGTAAGCACTTTACATGTGTTATCTCCTTTAATGTTAATCCTTTCAACCACCTTGTAATTATCCATATGTCATCTCTTCCTCCAGAACTTTCCACATGCCCAATATCTCTCGTCACTCACAGGCACCAAAATCTAAATAGGCAGAGAAGGAATCCTTTGCTGGTCTGTTATTTGCTATCCACTCTAGAGATGCTCAGCTCTGTTGTTCTAACAAGACTGGACAGAATGTAACTGGCAGTTTACCTGTAATAGTGAAATGTGGTGGATTCACGGTTGTTGTAGCAACAGAGACCCCACGACCTCAGAGGCAGGCAGAGGCTGAGCCTGAGGTCACTAGCCATGGGGAAAGTCGAGGTTGGATTTGTGAGCACCAGGAATCAGTGGGCTTTATTTTCTGACAGGGTCTATTCCTGGAACAGCTGAAAATTCTGAGGGCTAAATTCAGACTCCTGGATGAGACTCAAAGATTGCCTGCTGAGAAGGCAAAGGGAGAAAGGGACTTTGTTCTTGTTCATATAGGTCCTCTGGGCCTGTTAACATTTGAGGATGTTAGTTTTCTCATTTCTAGAATAGGAATAGTAATATCTGATTCCTCATCCCTCATAGGAGTGTTTACGTGTTAAATGGAGTGATATTCAGAATTTCTCTACAGAAAAATGCTACAGAGACACAAATTCTTTCAATAACTAAACATATATGAGCTTCATGCGTACTCTGAAAAACTGAGGGAACGATAATAAGATTAATTTCTCTCTGAGTTTCAGATCTGTGTTGTGCACTGAAATCTCCATAATAATACACTGACAATTCTACATGCATATATTGAATATAATATTTTAAAATGTACTCATAATCATGGATCCTCTTAGATGCAGTCATGTGCTTCTTTCTGTTCTTCTTAGATTTCTGTCTTTTCAGAAAATATCAAGTGATCAATCTGACAATATTGTAACACTATCATATGAGGTCACTTGCTTTACAAGTCAAAGGGATTGCGCAAAGCTTAAAGCAGCTGGTAAAGAAGTGAGGTAACAAGAAAAGCTGCCTTTCAGGATTTCAAATCTTTTAGACTAAAATAACTCCATTGTGCTGAAGTGTTTTAATCAAAGGCAGTAGGAGATTTTAATTAAGAGTGATAATGATGATGCTAATGACTGGTAAGTTTCAGTGGTTAAAAAGAACAAGCTTCAGTTACCAGAGAGTCCCTGGAATGGAATGTTCAGCTCTCTAATGGTGAACTTTACTCTAATTCTCAAGGATTTGCCATTTGGAGACCTGTGTTCTGGTCTGAGTCTTGCCACAAATGTGGTAGGTGACCTTGAGAAAGTCACCTAATCTTGCTGGATCTCTGTTTTCTCATCTATCAAGTGAAGAGGATGGAGTAATTAATCCATACGCTCCTTTCAGCTGTAAGGCATTGTGATTACTTTCAATCATTTCCAGAAAACATAGTGTTTATCTTTGGAACACTGTTAAGCAACAGCCTGAAATTAGAGCTAAACATTAAATGAGACTCACTAGGGTTACAATAAGAGCTCACGCTGACATTGTTGAGTAATTACAATGTGCCAGACCTGTGCCTCATGCTTTGCATTTATTGCCCATTTAATCCTCTCAGAATAACCTCAGATATACCCGAGCATTCATCTCCAACAGGGAATTACAACAACTTGTGGAACTTCCAGCTACCAGCTTGACTGGTCCTTACGTAAAGACAGATCCAAATCCTGCCGGTGTCACTTTGGAGGCGTCCACGGAGAGATCGTTGCTGGGATTGCTTGACATGCTTTTGATCCACCTTGGTCATGTGGAAGATTACCAAGCGCCAGAGCGTAAGTGCAGATCAATGCTTAGTCTTCATCTTACTAGACTTTTTGGTAGCATTTGGCATGGTTAATTGAAACAGTTCTTGAAACAATGTCTTCATCTGGCTTCCAGGACCCTGAACCCACCTGGTTCTCATCCCACATCTCTGGCTACTCCTTAGTGACCTTGGCCGGATCCTCTTCAACTTCCCAGTCCCCACTTGACAAAGAGCTGCTTCTCTTCTCCACCTGTAATCACTGCCTTGGTGATCCCATCCAGGCTCTTAGCTTTAAAGATCACCTATACCTGATGCTTCTAAAATTAAACCTCCAATCCCGATTTCTGCCCTGGACACCAAATAAATATATTCAATGGCAAACTCAGCATCTTTACTTGAATACCTAATCTCAAACTTAAGAGAGCTGAACTTCTGATTTTCTCCTCTAAAACCAGCCCTTTCCCCAGTGTTCCAAAATGCAGTACAAAGGACTACAGATTCACCTAGCCAAGAATCTAGAAGTCACACTGGGTTCCTCCTTTTCTCTCACAGGCCACATTTACTCCATCAGCAAATTCTGGCAACTCCATCCTGAAAAACTCCAGAATCTGACAGCTCTTCACTAGCTCCATCGCCTCCACCTCGGTCCAAACCCCTAGACTATTGCAATAAGTCTCAGGTTTCACTCTTGCCCTCACCATCCCCCACCCCCAATCTAGTCTCCAGACAACAAGGTGTGGTTCCTTTAAAATGTAACTCTTTGCAAACCCAGCTACTTTTCTCATACTGGGAACACAATCTCAGATTCTTACCTTGGCCTATGAAAGCCTCCGGGATGTGGCTTCTGGGTTTCTCTCCAGTCACATCTCTTAACACTTTCTCCCTCACTTTACACACCAGCCACACTGAACTTGTTCTTTTTTTGAACACTTCGAGTATGCTCAGGTCTTAGGACCTCTTTACTTTCTGTTTTCTCAGTCTGGAAAACCATTCGCTCAGATACTTGCATATCTTATTTCCTCCTTTCATCCAGGTCCTATTCAAACGTCACCTCATCAGAGATGTCTTCTTGGACCTGCTACATGAGAGAGGACCCCTCTTCTCCCAGACACTCTCTATACCCTTATCCTTCTTTTCTTTGTGACAGTTAATCTTCCTCTGTGGTTAGGGACTTTGTCTACTGTGTTTAATGCTGCATCCCAGTGCTTACCACAATGCTTGGTACATAGTGGGTGCTCAATAAATATTTGTGGAATGAATGACCATTATAATTACAAAGGCATGTTTTAGGATGTGAATAGACAAATTCACTCAAGAACAGTTAACAGTAAGAAGACACCTTGGCAGTAATCACAGATACAATCTGCTCTTTTTTCCACTGTCTAAAGGTCTGGTCTGTCTCCTGCTTTGCTTCAGGGGCTCATGAGAAGCAGCTGTCCCTAAGCCCTTGTTTTAGCTTCCTGACTGCTCAGTTGGCATGCTGCTCCAGACTCCAGTCTCCGTGGACTCCCCAAGCTTTGGCTGTATATCCATCTGTGTATGCTTGTCTTAGGTTCTCCATGTTCCGACGACCTGTTTGGACCCTTTTCTTTACTAACACACCTATGCCAGTACTATCAAAGTTCAACTCGTTAAAAGTAAAATAATATATTGTAATTGCTTTAGACTCATTATCAAAGTAATACCTATTCAATATATGTATATATAATTAGAAGAAAACAAGGCAGAAAATAAAAATCAGACAAAATCTCCCTCACATGCTTTTCTGAAAGATTCAAAAGATTATTAGCATTTTGGTTTAACTTAGCTCTGCATAAGAAACTATCTGGCCCCAACTGTAGTCATATAAGATCCTCCCTGGCTGATTTAGTCCTCTGGTCTCCTTGCCAGGACAAAGGAAAATAATGGAAATAAAATATAATGCAACATTTTATAGTTGGTGAATCAGCAAACAAGCAGACAAACGAACAAAAAAGCATCTAAATAACGATGGCACCATGCTAGTGAGGTTGTGATGAAATTTGCATATATATATATGATTAGTAGTAGTTTAAACTGCAACTGTCATTCTGATTGTATGAGATTATGACAATATTTTAAAAGTTATAAAAATATTCATAGTTTTTTTGAGGTACAATTGACATATACCATTAGTTTCTTGTGTACAACATAGTAATTCTGTACTTGTATGTACTGCAGAATAATCACCACAGTAAGTCTAGTTAATGTCTGTTTCCACACATAGTTAAAATTTTTTCTTCATGTGATGAGCACTTTTAAGATCTACTCTCTTAGCAACTTTCAAATTTGCACTACAGTGTTATTAACTATAGTCACCATGCTGTACCTTACATCCCTATGACTTCATAGTTTTTTTTTGCACTTAATCTACTTGCACAGGAAACTTCCACACACAAAGATGTTATTGTAGTATAATCTATTTTAGCCAAAAAATGGAAAATCAACTGAGTTCCCTAATAATAGGGAAATGGTTAATTAAATTGTGATATATAAATCTTAATAAAAATTATTTTTACATTAAAAGTTATAATTATGAAAAATATATAGAAAAAATAGGAAAATAATTATGATGTGATGTTAAGTGAAGAAATATAAAATTAATTTGTAAATAGGTAAAAAGTGTTTATGAATATGGACTATGGACAGTGAATAGAAAACAATACACAAAAAAGAAATCTTTGTAATGGGGTGGAATTACGGGTGATTTTTTTTCTTTTTTCACAGTACTGTTTGAATATATTCACTGTTATTATTGTTTTGATTTTTTTTTGTTACAAAAGGACACAGAGAGAAAATAAAAATATGGAATTGGTGATCTCTAAACGTTTATATCTGTGGTAGATATTCATGGCCTACTCAGCAGATCTTCCCAATGCCCTTCCACTTTGCCTGTCTCCTACGCACAAGGTTGAAAATGCCATATTGGATTTCCCCGCCCCCTTTGCAGCCAGTGTTTGCCATGTGACCCATTCCTGGCCAGTGAAATCCAATAGCAAGCCTGTTGGGGTGCTGTTGTGAAGTTTCCTCCTTGATAAAGAAGTGAGACCCATAAAGAAAATCCTTTTTGCCTTTGTCTTTTTGCTCTGTCTTTTTGCTTGTGAGGACTGATTCTGGAAGCTGTGGCAGCCATTTTGAGTCATCGCCAACTCTTTGAGGAGGGCGGAGTTGGATGATAGAAGGAGCCTTAGTACATGATGTTGTTTACAACGTCACCGAGTCACTGGACAAACTCCAGGACAGACTGTCTCAAGACTTTTTGATAACTAAACAGTAAATGTCCTTGTGGTTTGCACCACTATTAGGTTTTCTGTTACTTGAAGCTCAGTGCATTCTAACTGATGCAGCCAGACAAAAATAAAACTTATTGGAGCTTCCCTGGTGGCACAGTGGTTAAGAGTCCACCTGCCAATGCAGGGGACACAGGTTCAATCCGTGGTCTGGGAAGATCCCACATGCTGCAGAGCAGCTAAGCCCATGCGCCACAACTACTGAGCCTGCGCTCGAGATCCCGCGAGCCACAACTACTGAGGCTGCGTACTACAACTACTGAAGCCCACGCGCCTAGAGCCCGTGCTCCGCAGCAAGGGAAGCCACCACAATGAGAAGCCCGTGCACCGCAATGAAGAGTAGCCCCCGCTCGCTGCAACTAGAGAAAGCCCACGTTCAGCAACGAGGACCCAATACAGCTAAAAATAAATAAATAAAATAAATTCATAAACAAAACAAAACAAAAAAACCCAAAACTTATTGGCACACAAGACCTATCTAATGTATAGAAACCACAAAGTGACAGGAAACATCACAACAAATATACAGATTAATTTGAAAAGTGTTTTACAGAAGAAAGTGAAAAACCAATAACCCAATAAGAATTTATTTGTTGCAAGGCTCCTTGGATCTGTTAATATTTCCTGGTAGAAAAAAATATTACTTTATATTTCTGACTAAAATAAAACAAGCATCCAGACACTTCTGGCTTGTAATCTTTTTCAAGTTTGTATGTGTCAGGAAGCAGCCTATGAGGGTATGATATGGTGGTGGTTTTTCTCCCTCCCTATATCCCCCGACCTCTTTGACTAGCATAGAATGCTACTCAATTGTGTAAGATGGAGCTCCCTGGGATTTGAGGATGTACCATCTAGGGGATGAGATATGATTTCTCTGTTGATCTAGTATCAGGAATCTCTTCGACTCAGCCTCTGTCTCTACTCAATACAAATCTGGTTTTGAAGATAATAAGTTTCAGGGTTGGCTGAGAAAGGAATTGATTGTCTAAAAGCTGGAGACATTGGTGACAGAATAGCTTGTTGTAAGTGGACTCTTTATTAGAAACACATTTCTAACTTATATTTTCTTTTTATAATTTTTTTTCTATTTTTTCTAAATGGTAGATGACTTAGCAAGTTAACTGACCTTTAGATTAAACAAAAAAGCTGGGAGAATGGACTCTGTGATTATTGTCAGTGAGGTGGTGGCTTGGTATAGGCAGTGAGAGTGGAATTTAAATAGCACATGGGTGATAAGAGTGAAGAAATTGGCTCTGCCCCACAGTGTATTTAAATGAGGATTGGGTAGGGGTGAAATGGCCATAACATGTTTCATCCCTGTGGTCTCCGGTGTTGGTTTGGGTGCTATGGCTGGCTGAGCCGTAGGGGGGAAGCATGAGGAGCCTCCTTCCTCCTTTACTGCTTCACAAAATTCCTTCCTGAAGAAGCTGCCTGGGGAAACAGAGTTGCTATCAGTTCAGACCACAATTATCTGCAAGTAACAGAAAACCCATCTCAGAGTGTC
Source organism: Monodon monoceros (assembly GCF_005190385.1). Classification (NCBI taxonomy): domain Eukaryota; kingdom Metazoa; phylum Chordata; class Mammalia; order Artiodactyla; family Monodontidae; genus Monodon; species Monodon monoceros. The sequence goes on from NW_021703775.1 coordinate 43,450,013, forward strand.
TTATACAAATGTCTTTCTATTTTGATTTTGTTTTCCCACATAACAAGAAACCCAGAAGTAGTCTGATGCTTGTTTAGCTCAGCTGATCAAAGTACCACCAGGCACCTAGTCTCTTTCTATGTATCTGTTGCACCATGCTTAATGCGCCAGTTTTCATCCTCATCCTTGACTCTTCGTGATTGCAAGATGGCTATAAATCCATCATTTCCAATCCAAGGAAGATGGGAGTGGGAGGAGAGGATACTACTACCTATATGTATTTTTAAAATATGAAATATTTCACAGAAAAATTTAGGAGACTTCTGTTAATGTCATTGGTCCAAATTGTGTCACATGGCCACCCCTTGATGCAAAGGGGCTGGGGAAGAAAATAGTTATCTTGCTACATTGCCAACCTGAGCAAGATTGGGATTCTGTTAGCAAGATGCTGCCACTGAAGTATAAAAAGTATGGATATATTCTCTCCTGCTTTGCTAAAGATTGTTGGGTTCCTTGACAGCTCCAGAAGCCATGGTGGAACCTGGTAGGAGACAGCAGCAGAGCTCAGGGAGGGCGGCAATGTCCAAGTGGAGGAACTTCCCCAGAACAACATCTTGATCTCTCTCCCCAACCCTTACTCCATTTTCTGTATGAGAGGAGTAATGATTTCTCTGATGGGGGATTTTGGTGGCAGGAACTGGGCATGCTCAGCTCATTCCTTTCCTCCCTCCCACTCCCTTGGGGTCTCCTGACTCATCTGTTCCTGATCATGCAGGAAGCTTAGTGGACAGCCCTTGACCCTGTGCTTGAGGATGGAGGTTATCCAGCTGTGCCTGTGACCGGGGCAGCATGGAATAAGCCTACTGTTGCACAACTCAGCTGTGTCCTCTAACTTAGCCTTTCTCAGTTACAAAGCTGATAATTTTGATTGTTATTGTTCTGACAGCTCTGTCTAACTCTTAATTTTTATTGAACTCAGATGGGTAAAGATAGGTAGTATGTATGAACATCCTAATATCCCTAAATGCATGAACCCCTGTGTATCCTCAGCCTGGTATGGCCGGAGGACACTCAAATTTCTAATGATCCACACTGTAAACTTGACTATGGAAGATAGCATCAAAAGCTGTAGTCTCCTTTGTTTGGGTAATGTTTGACTTCCATTTATGACCTTTTTCCTGCCAGGATCATGTAGTTGAACATGTATATGCCCAGCTGGACTGATTTTAGTCTTTTTTTTTCAACATCATAAACAATTTTATTTAATTTATTTTTTATTGAAGTATAGTTCATTTACAATATTATATTAGTTTCAGGTATACAGCATAGTGATTCAGTATTTTTGCAGATTAGACTCCATTATAGGTTGTTACAAGATACTGTCTATAGTTCCCTGTGCTCTACAGTATATCCTTGTTACTTATCTGTTTTGTACATAGTAGTTTGTATCTGTTAATCCCATACTCCTAATTTCTCCCTCCCCACTTCCCTCTCCCCTTTGGTAACCACAAGTGGGTTTTCTGTATCTTTGAGTCTGTTCCTGTTTTGCATATAATTCATTTGCATTATTTTTTAGATTCCGCATGTAAGTGATATCATACAGCATTTGTCTTCTCTTTCTGACTTACTTCGCTAAACATAATATGATTTTAATCTTTTTGCTTGAACTTGTACAAAATGAATCCAGCATAATTTAGGTAAGGTATAAAGATGATTAAGGCAGTAAAGCCACCCCCAAATTACTTCAAGGATGGATATTTGGAGTTAACAAAAAAATAAGCCTTCATTCTTGAATTGAGTGAAAAACAAACTCCAGGAGGAAAGAAAACAGATTTCTGAAAATATCTTTTCCTTCCCTTCATAAAAAGAACATTGGCAAGCAGCTGTGTTTGGAAACTGCTCTTATTCATCTAGATTTGGGATTAGTTAAGATCCTGTACAAGTTATGACCCATATACTTAAGCAGATCCAAAAGAAACTCTCATGTTTATAAAAAAAGAAAAAAAAAGGCATTATATTTAAGAAAGTTCAGCCATGGGAACAATACTGAGAGTTTCCTAAAGTGTTTTCCAGATCCCACCAGCTCTCTGTGCATAAACATGCGTATAACCAAAATGTATTTTTGTGGCTTTGGGGCAAGTCTCATAATTTAAAACATATCCTTTAAAATCAACAGACCCACCCATGTAGAAGAGTCAAATAAATTCTCACGGCTTGGCTACCCAAGAAGATTACTTTTTTCCCTAAGAAGTCCTCTTCTTAACACATCCTGTAATGTGGGGAGGCTGACTGGGCAGATCAGAGGACCTCAGGGTGCCCTGAACTGCCCAGCCTCAGTGGAAGATTGGCAGCAGGACACTCCCAAGGTGAAGATTATACCCTGGCCACTCAGTGCTCCACTTACCCATCCTGGGGTTGTTCATGTCAGAGAACCTAAAGTAAAACTGCTGACAAAAACCTTAAAATGCTCTGAGTACTAGAATGGAAGCTGATGGCACTGTTGGTTCAAATTCCAGGTGTTTGACCCAAATAGAAATGTTTAAGTGTGACTGGGGATTTCCCATCCAGGTGAGGCTAAGGGACAGGTAACCTTGTCCTTAAGAGCTGTAGTCTGAGTCCTCTTTCCTTTATTCGCCAAAATACACCCAAGCAAGTAAAGTTAGTGTATACATCAAGGTTTTATCAGAGAAGCACAACAACTAGGGGTGACATAATAATAAGGGATTCATTTTAGGGATTTGACTTTATTCAGTTGTGGAAGCTGGTTAAAATGTCTCTGTGAGGCTTTACTTCGGGGCTACTAGAACTTGAAGTTCGGGAAGGAAATAGGGGTGTGAAGTAAGGGAAGCACAGACACACTGGAACATGTGAGCGTGAGGCAGAAACCATGAGAATGGCTGGACCTCGAATTGGACTCTCAACTACCTACAAGGCTCCAACTCTAGGATACAGGGGACCTGCAGGATAGGTTGGTACCTCTCTCCCACAAAGAAGCGTGGACCTGGCCCTGGAGTCAGAGAAGTTGAACCAGGAGACTTAGTGGGATCTGGAGGAGCTGTGGGCCAGGCTGCTGCCCCACACCAACCAGTGGAACCAGCAAATCCGCGATGACACCTGTGAGGGGCGTCCACACCCCACACCAGCATCAACCTGCTGAGCACAGAAAGAATATGGCTGCTTCATTCCTGCCTTCTGAATCACAAACAAAATTTCTCCTCCGACCCAAGCCAGCTGTGTAAGGAGGAGAATTCTGGGAAATGTAGTCCAAGCTTAGCTAAATTGACACAATACACATTCACCACAGAGAAGAAAAAGGCAGCTGGGTAGACTATAAAAATATTAGCATCTCGCTTGTGTTTCTGAATGGAACACTGAAGGTGCTTTACAGTCAAGTAGCCAGATCAATTAATTGATGGTGGGAAAATGTGAGCATTTTCACATCACATGATAAAAGGAGTCTGAGATGGAGCATATAAAAACTAAAAGCACAGCATGAGTTTTTTGAAATATAAAAAGATATAGAGAAAATTAATAGACACCTTGAATAGAATAAGAGTGCTAAAGGCATATGAACTGCCCCAGGGGAGAAAGAAGTTTCCTTGAGGGGCCAGAGCAATAAGAGCTGCAGCTGAAAGGACACTTAGGTCTTCACTGACTTCTTTCTGAGTGAGGAGCAGGGATGTGCAGGACAGAAAACCAAGGAGTTCCTCTGCTTTAAAGCTCCTGCTGAAGGAAAGTTCCCTATTGATAAGCAGTCCTGGGTCAGTTCTCAATATCTCTAGAGAAGGTGCCTCTGCCGAATCATCCTAAGGGGTCAGGGGAAGTAATACACCATGATATGTGGCCTGCCAGTATTAGCAACTTGGGGGTCCCAATGGTGGGTTTATGATTGGGTTCCTGGAATTTTTGTCTGCCTCTCTCTCTCTCTCACACACACACATTTTTCAACCCCATGATTTTCTCTAATGGGAAACTACAGCCTTGAGTCACATCCAGCCACTCGTGCAAAGAGATGTGGCAGTTCTTTAAAACCATCACTGTGATCACTGCTAATGACAGACATTCTGAAATGTTTTAGAGACATTTGGAAGATGTATATTTAGCTAGAGAGGCTTATGTTATTTGTAACTGTCACTTTTTCTATATATCATTAGGCTGTGCATCCTGCTGACTGCATACATACAATCACCCTCAAGTGCACTTACCCTTTACCTGCCCACGTTGTAAGTATTCGAGATCCATACGCTCTTCTCGTCTGAGATGACTATGATTCATCCTCTCCTCCCTGAACTGCACACCAGGTTGCTCCTCACAACTTGAACAGAAAGCCAGAGAGCATTATATCTGGTAATATTTTAAGGGGAGGAGAATGTTAACTAACATGAATGACATAAAATGTAAATAATGACTACACATTTGAAAGGGAAATTAATGTCTTGAAAATTTAAACTAAGAGGAAAAAAATAAAGAAATACATGTTTTAATTGGTAAAAAGGACTCTTGTTGACCCTATAAAGACACAAAATCTCTCCCTGGATATCGTGCATTACCTTCAGAATGGTTTTTTTTGTTTTTGTTTTTTTGCGGTTCGTGGGCCTCTCACCGTTGCGGCCTCTGCCGTTGTGGAGCACAGGCTCCAGACGCGCAGGCTCAGCGGCCATGGCTCACGGGCCCAGCCGCTCCGCGGCATGTGGGATCCTCCCGGACCGGGGCATGAACCCATGTCCCCTGCATCGGCAGGCGGACTCTCAACCACTGCGCCACCAGGGAAGACCCAGAATGTTATTTTTAATGTTTGATAGAAGCTAGGCCTCTACACTTATAAGGTGTAAGTGCAACTTATACTGACCGTGAGTTCTGTAACTTCTGACCCCTGTGAACTGGAAACATCTTTTGAGCACAGAACATGTATTGATTATGGAACATCCCAGTTACAGAAAAAATATTGAAATAACATTAATATATGGATTGCAGTGCTTAACCAAAGTATTCCATGGATTATTTCAGGATCTATATAGCTGAAATCAATTTCTACCCAGAGACACATATAGTGACCCTTCTAAGGTTTAAAAGTTTTGACACTAAAAATAGAATTTTAAATAAGAGCTCATAAGAAACAGAGCCTTAACTGCTTAAGGTCTCTAAATTGAAAGGGATTAAAATGTGGTGCATTTCATCCAAAATGGAAGGTCCCTGACAAGGTCCACAGAGCCAGAAGACCTGCCGTTTGGTATGCACGGCCCTCTCTTTAAGGACAGCTTCCTTTCAGGAGTCGAATGCTCACAGCCCCCGTGGTATGGAGGAGCCTAAAACACAGGTCAGCTTCAGAAAGAATCACTACCCAAAGGCTTCATTAAAGTAAGTCAGTGGATAGGGGGACAGGTAAAGGCTGTAGGGAGCGGACATGGTCAGATGAGGGGATTACCCTTTCTCCAGAGGTAACTTGCTGGTGAACTTCCTTCTTAAAAATTTTTTTTTTTATTAGAACAGGCACGTCTTCCTTCCCCTCCACTCTTGTCCTTCTTCCCTACAACCAAACAACAAAAAAGCTATTGGAGGGCTTCCCTGGTGGCGCAGTGGTTGAGAGTCCGCCTGCTGATGCAGGGGACACGGGTTCGTGCCCCGGTCTGGGAAGATCCCACATGCCGCGGAGCAGCTGGGCCCGTGAGCCATGGCCGCTGGGCCTGCGCGTCTGGAGCCTGTGCTCCGCAACAGGAGAGGCCACAACGGTGAGAGGCCCGCGTACCGCAAAAAAAAAAAAAAAAAAAGCTATTGGAATGAAGGCTTTGAACACTTCCTCTCTCCCCGTTAGACATTACCACCTGGATGGATGAGGCCCATTGTTCTTCCCCTCTTTTCCTAACTCCTCGCTGAAAAAACATTGATACAGGTGCTGATAAGTTATTCATGAGGCTTCAATGGCCAGTCCTTAGTTTAACAGATTAGAACAGACTCCCCTCAGGGTAAAAGCAAGGCCTTTTCTGAGTTTGAGAGGGACTCAGCCTCTTTCTGGCAGCTACACTGAATCAGGAAAAGCTTGATGCCTCTGTGGGCTTGGATGGCCGTGGAGCCCGGAAAATCCATGCATGTATAGCCGGTATTCTCCAGCAATCTGCTTTCTGAGCTACCCTTGGCCTTGAAGGGCTTGACTGAAGACCCTGGACTATTCCTGTGGCTGCCTTAGAGATGGTGGGAATAAAACATTCCCGCCACCCCAGAGGGTTTCCTGGGGGCACCTGTTTCTCATTGGCTTAGGCACCATATGGATTCTTGGTGGCCCTGAAATTACCAGAGGCCTCTAGTTTCAGAGAGATTCACAACAAAACAGTGTGACGCCAGCAGCCCCCATCCCTAACAGAGGACCACTAGCCACAGAAGCACGTTTCTTCAGCTTCCCCTGTCCCTCTCAAAAGCCCCCAACAAGTAAGCTAGGGCCTGAGAAGCAAGGGGCTGGCAGTGTCAGAGCCAAGTCCTATCCCCCAGGCCCAATACGTACACATACACACACACAAACACACACACACTCCAAGGCTACCATGGGGAAGGAGAGAAGAACTTTGAATCCCTTATGAGATTAGTTTGGACAAATTTTAATAACTAAAAGTGACCTGAGAGATACCAAATCTGCCTACAATGACACTAAGTGATGGAAAGGACGGTTTGACAGGACACAGTTGAAAGCAATGATAGAAGTATGTATAAAGCCACTTTCTTATATATCCTTCTTCAGTTTAAGGCTCTTCAAATAAACTGGTTACCTAAAACGTTCAGCACGTGGTTTCTGTAAATTTTATGTGTAGAAATAAAACAACACCACGCAGAGAAAAAGAAACAGGCAAGAAGTTTCAACTTTTTCTAGTTTTCTCATCTGAGGTTGTCTCACCTGTCCATAAAAAGGACAGCTTGGCAGCCTGGGGTCTCAGAGCACTGTGCAGGGGGTCATGGACCCGGGGGCCTTGGCTCCAGCAGTGGCACAGCTGCAGGCTCTGCGAAGCCCCACTGCTTCTCTAGTCTCGGTTCCCTTGTCCGTCCGATGCTCCGCAGCACTGGTGCCTCAGCTGCTCCCAATACCCCCTCAACTTGCTCATCAATAACTCATAACCTGATCTTTGTAGGGACCAGGATATTTGAAACACATCACACGTAGGTTAAATACAAGTCAATTTCCCCTCATAAAACACCAATTATGTAAGTAAGGAGGGTCCTTCTCTCCAAGGTTTGTGAGTCCCTCTTGAAGTCAGATTAAATCTCTCCCACGTTCCAAAGTGGAGTTACTGAAGGGACATTGATGATGCAGCAAGAGCCTGGTGGGGTGACTATGGAGTGGGCCACCTGGGAGCCCTGAATTCTCTGTCCCCACCAGCAAATGGGTCCTGGCAGCCAGCTGCAGGTTGCTTACCACAGCTGTTTTGCCATCTCATAAAGGAAAAGAGAGTAAATACACCAAAACTCCTATTGAAGGAGATACTCATGGCTTCTTTATCTTCCCCTTAGAAAGTCTTTTAAAAGTTAATTATTAGAAGAAAAATAATAAGAAAAAAAATTTAAGTTAATTATTATATATTTCAAATGTATAATAAGAAATAAAACTATAACAGCACACATTTACCTATACCCAGGTTTTTGAATTAACATTTGGCCACATTTGCTTCAAATTAAAAAACAACAATAAGAAAAGGCAGGCAGGAAGGGAGGCAGGAAGAAGGGAGGGAGGGAGAGAAGGAAGGAAGGAAGAGAAGGGAAACATCTTAGTGGCAGTTGAAATGCTTTGCCAATCTCAAGCGAGGAGATATTACCTCTCCCCAAAGATAATAACTGCTTTTTTTTTTTTGCGGTACGCGGGCCTCTCACTGTTGCGGCCTCTCCCGTTGCGGAGCACAGGCTCCGGACCCGCAGGCTCAGCGGCCATGGCTCACGGGCCCAGCCGCTCCGAGGCATGTGGGATCTTCCCGCACCGGGGCACGAACCCGTGTCCCCTGCATCAGCAGGCGGACTCTCAACTACTGTGCTACCAGGGAAGCCCCCAAAGGTAATAACTTTTCTTATTTATTGTTCATGCACATTTTTCCTGCTCATGCTTTTATACTCTTTCTACATATTTGTTCATGAGTAGATATATTATTGTTTCTGTGTTTTAATATTTAACATAAAGGGTATCACACTGAAAATTACTTTGTGTAGCTTGTACTTTTCATTCAACATTACTTTTTAGATTAATCTGTGTTGGAATACGTAAATGTTATTTATTCATTGTAACTGAGTATACTATTTCATCGTATAGTGATGAAACCACAGTTGTCTCTTCCACTCTTGGAGGGTATTAACCCTTCCAACCTATTCACATTACAAAGAATGCTGCAATGGACACCTTATGCTGTATCTCCTTCTGCATCTGTCTGAGCAGCAAATACCTGAAAGGGAAATTGATTTCTTGGAGGGTATGAGCATCTTCTACATTGTTATTTAGCAGATATTGAAAAACTGCTCTTCTAAGTTGTGCAGATTTATACCCCAACAAGTAATATAGCAGAGTTCTTGTTCCTCAACATGCCTGCTAACCTTTGGTATTACCAAACGTTTGCATTTTAGTCATTCTGGTAAGTGTAAAGTGGTATCGATCTCATTTGTTATTATCATTGGCATTTCCCTGATTACCAATGAGATTGAAGATCTTTTCATATATTTATTAGTTTTTCAAGGCTCCTCTTTTATTAGCTGTGTATACCCGTTGCTCACTTTTCCATTGGGCTGTTGCCTTTTTCTTATTGATTTGTATTTCCTTCTATTTTGAGATACGAATCCTTTCTTCATCGAAAATATGAGTTGCAAATATGTTGTGCTTATTTTGCTTCTTGCTGGTGGATGTGGCTGTCCGTCTTGTTGTAGTGGTAACAACTCAGACTTGGGTTTGGATGTGGGGATGGAGAGCAGGAGTTAGCTTTTCACCTGGCTTTGGTTTTTGGCTGTTCAGGTGTGTGCCACAGCATTCTTCACTAGCCCCAGCCCAGCTCACTGCAGTGCTGCAGTGAGATTTGGGGCCCAAGCTGCTGGTAAAGGGTTACTTGGTTTGTATTTATCTCTGTGTACCTCATAGGAAGGGGAGCATTGTTTAGAAGAGCTTAGGATCCCAATGATCCTACACCTGTTTTTCATGGCTTCCTGCACATTCAAATCACCTGGGGAGGTTCTAAAAATAATATAGATAACCTGGCCTTACCACAGAACAATTAAATCAGAATTTCTGAGGGTAGATTCCAGGAATCTATGTTTAAAAACTCTCCATGTGATTCTAACGTGCAGCCAGGGTGCTGAACCATGGCCTTGGACAAATATCATCTTCACCACGTCCCATGAGTATTTCCAACACTTTGAAGTTAAAATCAAGACACCTGCCCTCATTAAGAATTATTAATTAGCTATGCGGAGAGGAGTTCTCTATGCAGATATGGAATAACTATTAACACTTTTTTTTTTTTTTTTTTTTTGCGGTACACTGTTGCAGCCTCTCCCGTTACGGAGCACAGGCTCCGGACGCGCAGGCTCAGCGGCCATTGTTCACGGGCCCAGCTGCTCCGCGGCATGTGGGATCTTCCCGGACCGGGGCACAAACCCGCGTCCCCTGCATCGGCAGGTGGACTCTCAAACACTGCGCCACCGGGGAAGCCCCAACACATGCATTTTTAAAAGGCCTGAGAGACCGATTATTATGTGATCCAACAAAGCTTCCAAATCACATGCAGTGTCAAGGTCAGCGAGCTAGCGGGGTCTGTATTCTCACTCCCTGCTCCCTCCATTATTTGATGTTTGTTTTGGTCTTCTTGAAAGACAAAGATGCTCAGTCTGTAACATTTTTGCAGCTGAAAAGGTGGTCCCTGGAGCCTGAAGCCTTCATTTTATTCTGAGGTTTGCAATCGTGACCCCGAAGGATTTACAGTGTTTTTCTGTCCTGATTGCTACCTTCTGTATTTTCCAGTTGATCCCTCGACTCAAAATCCTCTCCACTATGTTGTGCTATGTTTTGGTTCCACAAAGGATTCTTTGGCTCTGACCACTTGAGATCCCATTCTCCAGGGCACCTGTGAACTTCCCTCAGCTGCAAAGCCTTTTTGAAGGTCAGGCCAAGATGCCTTCTGCAGACATCACAGGGGAGAAGGAAGGCTCTTGGGAGATGCTGGGTCTAAGTGGACAAACTTTTCCAGATTTGCCTTTTAGGCCTTTGCATTCCTCTTTCCAGGGAAGAGGGATGAGATTTTCTTTTTGCATTGCCAGACTGTTCAAATGCAAACCCAGGGCTCCTTGGGGTAACTGGACTGTTTTGAAAAGGACACATGCCTAAACTCTTGAAAGGAAATATCTGCTGAAAGGAACTACTAGGTACTCTCTCTGTACCATTAGAAACTCCCGGATCAATTATGGGAGGCCTACATGTCACACTGTCCCCTCCACCCACCTCCCAGGTCTGCTGGCTTATGGTCCGTTCTTCACTATTCCTCCCTCAACAGCATTAATTTAAAATTTCTTTTTTTTTGAATTTTACTTTATTTTTTTATACAGCAGGTTCTTACTGGTTATCCATTTTATACATATTAGTGTATATATGTCAATCCCAATCTCCCAATTCATCCCACCACCACCCCACTCCACCCCCGCCACTTCCCCCCTTGGTGTCCATATGTTT
>NW_021703775.1:43460679-43640284 GCF_005190385.1 Monodon monoceros
TGGCTGAGTAATATTCCATTGTATATATGTGCTACATCTTCTTTATCCGTTAGTCTCAGCTACGCTATTGAGCCTCTTTCCATGCTGGGAGCGTTTTCCTTTACCTTGTGTTCCACTTCATCTCTTAATTCTTTTCTTAACTTAAAAAAAATGTCATTCTTTATCTCATGCTAATTGTTTGCTTTGAGACTTGGGTTTCCTTCAAAAGCTCTTTCTTGTACTCCTTTCAGAAGGCTTATCCCACTCTAACCATTGGTGTTATCTCGGAAGGATGGATCTAGAAGGGGACAACAAGATTTTTCACTGTTTCTTCATAAAACTTTCTTATCTTTACTTTCTTAAAATGGGCACATATTGCTTCAGCAATTAAAAATATTTAAAAAATAAATTCAGTCACAAATAAAACTTTAAAAAGTGCATCCTTTGTTGGAATTTATGCAACCCCATGATATGTACATTTTATGATAAATGTACATGTACGTATATACATATAAATATGTTCATGTTTATAAAGCACTTAGGACACCTCTGAGCACACAGTAAATAAACAAAAACAAATACGTGTGCCACCATTTAACAAAACAAAGGGTTTGCATTAAATCTGTAAGTGAAAGGAAATTCTGAGTTAGGGGTGAAAATACAGTGCTTAGCCCAGTGTGGAGCCTATCGTGCTGCTGATGGATACATTCTCATGTTTTCTTTGTTCTCGTTTGAGAAACTGGAATGAGTTAAAAGTCAAGGAGCATGCTGAGGTTTAACTCATTCCATAGTTCCAAAGTGACACAAGCCATGATTTAAAGCCAGACAGCCTGCCCAGGTTTTTAGTTCTTAGTGGAAGTTGTCTGTCTTTGATTGATTACACGGGACTGGGGGTTCTGAACACCTATCGTGACTGACCCAGAGGGCTGAATGCAGCCAGACAGATGGTTTGCTGCATTCCCCATATTTTTTCTGGTTCCAGTCAAAATGCTTGGATTTGGGTAGCTATGAGGTTGATCCAGGACTGCTTGGCTCATCCTGGACCCAGCATCCACTGCTGTGGCCCCAAACAATCTAGGCTACTTCCAGGCCAGACCAGGACATCCTGAACTTTGAGAATGACAGTAGGCTTTGGACCCTGACCAGAGCTTTGGTCGTGTACAGAACTAGAGTTGGGCTCCAAGCTAAGATCCATTGGGGGTGGGAGGCAGGGTTAATCAGAAGCAGTAACAGGCGAGGTGATCTGAGACAGAGAGAATCCTACTCAGACTCCCGCCCAGCAGGGAGGTCAGGCTGGACCTGCTCTGCCCTCAGCTTGGTGGGCTCACCCAACTCTGGGTCAGCTATTGTTTTGACCCAGTTGAATTGGTGTCGCTGCTGCTCTTCTATCTTAAAGTTTTCCTTAAAGGTAACCAAAAATAGGATAAAATTGTATTTGCAATATATATTTTGCAAATAGATTTTTTCTGATCTTAATACCTTTTAGCTGCATTTCTTTTTTATTATAAAAAATTCCTGAATTATAAATAGACAAAAAAAACTATATTAAGTGGTTACTTGGGTTGGAAATGGTGCTCTTGCTAAATTAACAAAAAAAGTGTAACTTGCTTTTATTGGAATGAGAAATGCTACAGGGACTTGTGAAAAAGTACAGGGTCTTCTTTTGTGTTCTTAGGCACAAATTCAAAGAATTCAATTGTTCATGGATCAATAATGCTACAACTATTACGACTTCTGAGAGAATTCATCCTGCTGGGGTTTCTTTAAGGGAGAATATTTTTATGAGGCTTACTTTTTTTTTTTTGTGGTACGCGGGCCTCTCACTGTTGTGGCCTTTCCCGTTGCGGAGCACAGGCTCCGGACACGCAGGCTCAGCGGCCATGGCTCACGGGCCCAGCCACTCCGCGGCATGTGGGATCTTCCCGGACCGGGGCACGAACCCGTGTCCCCTGCATCGGCAGGCGGACTCTCAACCACTGCGCCACGCATAGGGAAGCCCTATGAGCCTTACTTTGATGGGCGAGAAATAAGTGTGGATTTATGATTGCTTAGGGAGGCATAGTTCAGGAACTTTCCTAATGACTCCATTCAGAGTGAGGAGACAAGTCCAGCCCCTGGGACCACACGGTCATGTCCTTCTGGCTATTCTAGCTGCGGAGGGCAGTCCAGGAGCACCGCCTGTACAACTGGTTAGGGTGGGGACCAGTCAGAAATACAAAGCGAAAGTACCAGAAGCTCCTGCCATCCATGTCCCAGGCTTAAATTCTTACTTGGCTTGTTCAGCCTATTTTAGCCTCCCTGAATTGGTGCCCTTTGAGGATCTGGCTTTTCTAAAGGAATAGGAGTTTATTTTTAATGACTGCAAGACAAAATCAGTCGTGCTGGAAATAATCGTATGCACGTTTAATATATGAGATATTTAAGCATGTCAGTTTCATTCTCATTTCATTTCACTTCTTCAAAGACATATCTTGGCCAAAATATTGATTGTAATATTTTGACATGGCCTGGGTACTTCTAGATTTTATTAAGAACAGATGCACTCCTAGTTGGAGTGTGATTTCCCTTATAAGCTGTGTCTACCTGATAGCATAGCAGAGATTCAACAAATATTTGTTAAATAAATGAATAAAGAACAAAGGATAGATTCAGTTCTGTTCTGAAGAATTTATCAAGTGGCTTGTATGTGCATTTACTGAGTGCCTTTATCAGACACAAACAGCTGCCCCTAACTCTGGTCAGTCTCAACCTCACACTTGGTGTGTCATCCAAACAGGAGATCACCATCCTCCCCACCCCAATCTAATCAGTTATTCTGTGAGCACAACGTTAGGGTGAATTTCTACATATTAAACAGTGGAGTCATCATACCTATATCAGGGTTTCTCAACCTGGGCACGATTGACATATTGGACCAGATGGTTCTCAGTTGTGAGGACTGTCCAGAGCACTGTGGGATATTAGCAGCCTCCCTGGCCTCTATCCACCAGCTGCCGGTAGGACACACTTCCCTAGTTACGACAACAAAAACTGTTTCTAGATTGCCAAATGTCCTCTGGGGAAAAATCACGCTGAGTTGGAAACCATGAATCTGTATAAAAGAGTAATATATATTTATGCCACCTTAAGCAATACTAAAATGACAGAAAACCCCAATAACCACTTTTTGTTGTTGTTGTTCAGTGAAGGTGTTCTGTAACGTTCTGCTGCAAGAAACACACACTGAAGGGACTTTTGTCTGAGAAGCAAGGCTTCTGTTTATGGGAATAATAAGTGTTGTTTTCGGGCAGAGGCTTGTGGTTATAAAACTTACGCGAAAGCCTATTTGACTTCTTTTGAAACAAAGTAATAAAAAAATGAAGACCCAAAAGGTCATAATCCTAACTCTGATGAACTCTAACAGTAATAAAATAAATAATTAATACAATAAAGAAAGGAATACCAGAAGGTAAGAATAGAAAACAAGTATCTCCCTCTTTCTGTTCCCCTCTCCCTTTCTCTTCCCAGAGCCCACCACTTTCAAGATTTTTCATTTCAGAAAAAAAAAAAAAGTTTATAGTAGGAAAATTTAAGCTTTGCTTTGGGAGAATTGGAATAGACAAAAGTTTCAACTAGTAGTGGAAACGGGGGGGTGACTTGAAGCTAAAGCCACTTCCGAACAAATCAGAAAGGAAGGCCTGGGCTTTGCTTTCATTAAAAGAGTTTGAGACTATTTATTACTTACCCTCCCTAGGAATGGATAGTCTTCTTTTTCTCATGGTGCACTGGCTGCAGAGTTTGGAAATTCAGCTGGTTTTAGTTTAAATCTGATCAAGTCTTCTCTCAGAGAGCGAGCTAGCTGAGATGGGATTGTTGGCGAAGGGCTCTGTCCCGTCTTTGTCAAGGCTGACCTGCTGTGGCAGTGCCAGGGGCTCATTTACTGCCTTTTTCCTCAGTACACAGGGCGCCCACTCTTCCACTGCACTATCGGGTTGTTCTGGAGAGAACAATCCGGACTTTGTCCTGCTGCTGAGGTCCGTGAATGGACACGGGTTTCTGGTGAAATGGGGGCCCAGCTGTTCAGTAGTTCCTGTCCTCTCTTTAAGACGTGCCTGTGGATTTCAGCCACTTTCCTTAATGAGTCTGCTCTTCAGAAAAGTCCTGAATGTCTTTGATGTCCTGAGCACTTGTGGCTCTTTATCTGAAAATGTAGACATTACGAAGAAGTTCTTATCATTTTCTAAAGCATACTTTTCATCCAGTGAATGAATCTCTTTATGTGTCCCAGCCACTAACACCCTGAAGTTCAGAGGCATACAAGCAAAAAGAGACATTTGTATGAGGGACAAAATATTTCAGGACAACAGAATTTTTTATTATTTGTGAACTTTCATGACATTTCCCCTCTTAACATATTACCAATTTTTTATTGACTTACTCATGCAGCTGCAGACATTAACTAAGCAACAACAGTATGCAAGAGACTTTGTTGGGCACAGTGTGAGATCCAGGCGTCCCTGGGAGGGAGATCAGAGTGGCTAAGAGTTCAAATTTGGCAATCCGAACACTTGTCCGCTTTGCCCTTCTGGGCTATGTGATCTTCAGCAAGTCACTTAGCCTCTCCCAGCCTCAGAGTCCACATCTGAAAAATCAGAATAATAACAGAATCTACTTTATAGGGCTATTGTGAGAATTAGTTGAGATATGCTGGCAAAGCACATACTACCAAGCATAAGCATCTTCTCATTGCTCATTTGATGTTCATTTAAAAAAGAAAGCAATTTGTAGACCAGAATGGAAAAAAGACATTTATGCTCATAATTATATCATAGGTGGTAAAGAACCACACATGCTAGGAGAAGTAGAAAGGAGGGTGTATCCGCAGAATAAGTAATGCTAGCTATTGTAACACACAAGCCCCAAGCCTGTGGTTTAACATGGTAGGGATGACTTTTGAATTTACCTCTCCTCCAGGTGACTCAGGGATCCTTGCTCCTTCCATCTTGTAGCCTTCTAGAGCTACAGTATCATTCACTTCAAAGTATGTAGGAAAAAGGACAAAGAAAGTAGGAAGGTGAGTAGGAAAAAGGAGGATGTGTGTGTGAAATACTGCTTGGGATGTTTTGTAGCTAGGCTTGTCTATTAGTTATCTATTGTTGTGTGACAAATTGCTCCAAACTTAAACAGCTTAAAACAACTCATAATCTCATTGGTCAGGAATTCTAGAGCAGCTTACCTGGGTGGTTCTAGCTTTGGGTCTCTCATGAGGCTGCAGTCAAGATTTGGCTGGGCTGCAGTCATCAGAAGACCTGAATGAGGTTGGAGGAACCTGTTCCGAGACAGCTTACTCACATGGCTGTTGGCAGAAGGTCTCAGTTCCTTGCCATGTGGACCTTTCCACTGGGCTGTCAGAGTGTTCTTACAACATGGCAGCTGGCTTCCCCCAGAGCCAGGGATCTGAGAGAGAACAAAAAGGAAGCCCTAATGCTTGTTATGATCTAGCCACAGGAGTCTCATGTTGCCATTTTTGCTGTATTTGTTCACTAAAAGAGAATCACTCAGTCCAACCCACACTCAAGGGGAGAGGAATTAAGCTCCAGTTCTTGAAAGGAGGAGTATTGAAGAATTTGTGGACCAAATATATATAGAGCACAGAGCTCCTGAAACCCTTGGAATTTCCTAAGTGATGAGAGCAGAGAAAAGTGAAAGGAGTGTCTTTTGTTATTTATAAGAAGCCCCTTTGAACCACACCTGAGCTTATTTTAATTTTTAATGTGGTGTTTTTTTGAAAGCCACTAAGAATGAGGGGTTGGTTGCCAGGGGAACCAACTTTCAGCCCCATTCCTTACAACCTCCAGTTAAGGGAGAAGGGCTAGAGGTTGCGTTAATCACCAATCACGCCTATATGATAGAAGCCTCCATAAAGGTCCCTAAAGTATGGGGTTCAGAGAGCTTCCTGATTGGTGAACACATCCATGTACTAGGAGTACTGCCCAACTCCATGGGGACAGAAACTCTTATGCTTGGGACCCTTCCAGACCTTGCTCTATGTGTCTCTTGATCTGTCTATTCATCTATTTCATTTATAATATAATAAACTGGTAAATGTAAGTAAGTGTTTCCCTGAGTTCTATGAACCATTCTAGCAAATTATCAAACCCGAGGAGGGGGTCATGAGAACCCCAGTTTATAGCCAGTCCATCAGAAGTGCAGGTGATAACTGGGGACGTGCAGTTGGTATCTGAAGTAAGAGGGCAGTTTGTGGGACTGAATGCTAACTCCAGGTGGATGGTGTCAGAACTGGTCAAATTGCACGATGCCCAGCTGTGTTGGAGAATTGGTTGGTGTGGGGATAAAACCCACACACATGGTCACAGACGTGAGTAAAGTAGAGGAAAACAAGTTTTCTAATTCTAAACAAGCTTCTGTTTCCTTCTTTGCTCCTCAATAGTTGTGTATCTTCAGGCAATTTACTTAGTCCCTTTCAGTCTCAGTTTCTTCATTTGTATAATGGGAACAATTATATCGCTTTGAACGGGTATTAGGCGGAGTTGAGAAAACATGCATAAAATATTTAGGGCAGCAAACGGTAGCTCCAAGGATCAATGGGGCCTCTTTATGGTGAAGGAAGAAACAGGCTGAGAGAGTTTTTAACAACTTGCTCAAAATAACATAGGAAATTATTGGGTTGGCCAAAAAGTTAATTCGGGTTCTTCCGTGAAGATGTTATGGAAAAACTCAAATGAAATTTTTGGCCAACCCAATAGTTAGGAAATGGATTAGAAACTCACATTAGAACCTCACAGGGGCTTCCCTGGTGGTGCAGTGGTCAAGAATCCATCAGCCAATACAGGGGACATGGGTTCAAGCCCCGGGGAGATCCCATATGCCGTGGAACAACTAAGCCCGTGAGCCACAACTACTGAGCTGGCGCTCTAAAGCCTCCGAGCCACAACTACTGAAGCCCACGTGCCTAGAGCCCGTGCTCTGCAACGAGAAGCCACCACAATGAGAAGCCCATGCACTGCAACAAAGAGTAGCCCCCGCTCGCCACAACTAGAGAAAACCTGTGCACAGCAACGAAGACCCAACACAGCCACAAATAGATAGATAAATATAAAGAACCTCACATGAACAAAGGCATAGAGGTCAGAAATATCACCTGGGCCTGGACCAGAGGTGGCAGAGGAGGGTTTGGGCAGAGCAGGGTGGGGCAATAGCAGCCCTTGAAAGCAGGAGAGGAGCTTGAGATCGAAGCGCCTTAATTCTCGGGCAGCGTGGTGGTTTATGCAAAGGTATTCTGAGATTTGGTTGCAAATAGGTGAATGATTAATACAATAGACTTTGAATCAGGACTAGGAATACGGTCATTCAGCCACCATGCTCAGTGGAGAAAGATCTACTAAAAAGCACCCGAGGATTTTCATCGTTCTCAATCTGTAGTCAGGGAAACAAGGAGACTAAAAAAGATATCACCAAAGAAACACTGTTTTGAAAATATCTATAAGGGAAAGAGGGGAACCAGCTACGTATTCTGTGCCCGCATTCCCATGGCAGCACACGTCTATAGGGGTGATTACACCCAGAGGCATGGGCATAATCGTGTTGGGGGGGGCAGGTGTGGACGACCCACACCTAGTTCACATGATGTTGCAGTTGGGAGGGAGGGTATAAGAACATGGTCCCATGTAGTATCCACAGGTGGATGAGGACTCCCCAGGGGCTTTCTTTTTCTTCTGAAAACCCCCAAATTTACACTCAAGCCCACACTTCTTTTCTGAGCTCCAGATCTAAATCCGACCTGCTTAGCAGACATTTTTATTTGGATGTCACACAGACACCTCAAACTTCACATCCAAATCCAAAATCATGATGAAGAACATTTTCCTTCTTAAACTGATTTTTTTGACTTTTATTTTTTATTGAAGTATAGTTGATTTACAGTGTTGTATTAATTACTGCTGTGCAGCAAAGTGATTCAGTTATACATATATATACACTCATTTTTAATATTCTTTTCCATTATGGTTTATCATAGGATATTGAATATAGTTCCCTGTGCTATACAGTAGGACCTTGTTGTTTATCCATTCTATATATAATAGCTTACATCTGCTAATCCCAACCTCCCACTCCACCCCTCTCCCAGCCACCTTCCCCTTGGCAACCACGAGGCTGTTCTCTAAGTCTGTGATTCTCTTTCTGTTTCATAAATAGGTTCATTTGTGTCATATTTTAGATTCCACATGTAAGTGATATCATATGATATTTGTTTTTCTCTTACTGACTTCACTTAGTATGATAATCTCTAGTTGCATCCTTGTTGCTGCAAATGGCATGATTTCGTTCTTTTTTATGGCTGAGTTTAAACCGATTTTTAATCGAATCTTCAGCATCTTAGTAAATGACACCACATCCATTCAGGTGTTCACTCTAAAAACCTGGACATTGTTTATGTTCCTCCTTCTGCTTCACCAAGTCCTGTGTTCTCATACCCTGGATGGAAGCAGCAGTCCTTTTATAACCTAATCTCAGAGGTGACATACCATCCCTTCTGCTCTGTTCGATTTGTTAGAAGTGAGTCATTAAACCCAGACCACATTCAGGGAAAGGGGATTCCACATTTGGGGGCCATCTCAGAGGCTGCCCACAATATCCACCACTGTTGGAGCAGGCTTGGTGGCGACTGCTCTGATCCTTCTGCGGTGCTCCACGCCCTGTCAAGGTCTTCTCTCCTCACATCTGCAAGGCCTAGTGGAATCCTGCTTCTTTTGGATTCCAGTGCTTGGCAGGCCTAACAATGACCTGCTGAACTGAATTGAATTGTACTCTCTAAGCCATGGTCAGGATGTATAAACAGTGCTGATGGTTGGGACTAAACTGAGGAGCTTTTTGAGCTTTATCTCTTATGGCAAATGAGCTGTGGAGTAGCATCTCAGAGGTCATTTTGGGTCAATATAGGAAATAGCTGGACTCTGGGATCTTGAATGTGTGCATATGGAAGGTGTCCTGGGTGGGGGTGGGGTAGGCAGTGTGTTGTCATGGAAGGAACTGATGACATGGGGTCAGATGGACTTTGGAATCCAGCCTTAGTACTAACTCACTGTGGGGCCTTTGGCAGTTTGTCTCATCAGTACATTAGTGTCTGAGATTCATCACCAAAAGAAATGCTAAAATCTACCTTTAGTGGTGTTGCGAGAATCAAAGGAAGCATCTGGCATGTGCGAGACAGCACATTTATTTCCCTTCCCTCTCTTCTCTTGTCAATAAGAGAGCCTCAAACTTTAGAGTAACATACGAGCCACCTGGGAGATGCAGGCCTTGCCTTACCGGCAAGAATCTGAGCCAGGAGCCTGCAAACAGGACCCAGAAATCAGCATATTTAAATAGGGCCACAGGTGATCTGATGAGTTGATTGGACAACCACACATTGAAAAACATTGTCCTGGAGGACATTGAACTAGAGAAGAAAATAGAAGTCAAAGGATAAGATCTCAGATGAATAGCAGGGGTCTTTTTCTGGCTGTTTTATTATCCAGGTGGATGAGGAGGGGTTGTTAGGAGCAGCCAGACTACTTTCCAGAGATGTCGGTCACAGTGGCCTGAGGCCAGTAAACCACATTTATAACAAAAGCCTGCTTTTTCAGATGAATCAATGTAATCTTCTTGTGTAAGGCCAAGGAAACTGAGGGCCATGGAAATTGTGCTTTACCCAAATCCATAGATGTTCATTCATTTGTTGCTTGATTGGTTCATGTATTCATTCATGAAATGAATTGCCTGTTACACGAAGCTTACATAAAAGTACAGTACGTGTTCTCTGCACTCAAAAACAGATGTTAAATGTAACAATTTGAATCTCTACAAAGGATAACAGTACAGAATGCGAGGAAAGTATAAACTGGGCAGTAGAAGTAACAAGTTTTATAGCTGCAGGAATACAGGAGATGTGGGTCCAAAAAGGTTTACTGGAGCCCTTGGCAACCAGGTTGGGACTTGAAAAGGGGGTTTGATTTGAATAGACAGAGCAGAAGGAGGGCATTCCAGCTTTCTCCTTTCATTGAGTACCTGTTTTTTGTGTATTGTTTTTTGAGTTATCGCATATCCTTTAGTCTGTTTTTAGACGTGTTACTACATTTTGTTGTTATTCAAACTTTATTGTTAATTATAATCTATTCTATTTTGGGGGAAAGCTGGGCACTCCTTTATTTCTTCCTTCTAGACAATTTTTTTGGTAATTTTACCTGCATATTTTCCCAAGTACATTTTAGAATGAATTTCTGATGTTCTAAAAAAAAAATCCATTAGCATGTATAAAGCATCTGATGTGATCAATTAATTAAGGAAGAATTAAAATTGCTCTAATACATAGTTTTCCTGTTTAAAAACTTTTTAAACTGCTTTCAGGCTTGGCTAGGTGCAGGCCTAGCCTGCTGGATAAGCGTGTGCAGCCACAAAGCATGTGAGGCTGAGATTTTTCTCAAGAATGAGTCGCACTGTTTATCCAACCTTGGTGACCCAGAGGAATATTATCACCACAAAGCCAGGAGAGTTCTATCTCTAGAACTTTCTGCCCCACAATGACAACCCTAATTTACAGGATTAGACTACGGACTGTTACCAGGCACCAGAATGATAAAGTGTGTCTCCCAGCCTGATTCTCAAATCAGGTAAAAAGAAAAAGAGAGCCAAGTTCAGCCTGTGTCCTGAGGTTGCCTGGCTCTGCAGGTCTCCCTAAAGTGCTCTGGTCAATTACCTGGGTATCCGTGGAGACGCTTGTTAAAGAGAAAAAGGACTGACATGTATTTAGCTCCTGTTATGTGCCAAGTGTTTTACAAATGTCAGTCTTTAAACCTCACAGCTGCTCTGTGTTTAGGTATACTCTCTACCTCCTTTTCCTCTTTCTTCTTCCAACAATCCCATAGGTAATACATATTATTAAATTAAGAGTTAAAGGTTAATTAAATTGCACATTGGCACAGAGCAGTCACTGATCTATTTGACTCCAATGTCTATGCCTTTCTTCATCTACTGCACTTTTCAGCCCCAACACCAAGCCCAAGAAGGCACAGATACAGACACACATCAGTGTACAAACACCTGTCTACATATAAACAGACATATGTGTTGTCCAAAACACTGGGAGATCTGAGCTGTCATTAAGGAAATAATGACTGAGTTTTCCAGGAGAAAGAATATGCATAAAATCTTGCAATGTGGTGGTCTCAGGAGTGTGCTGGAGCCTTCTTGTACTGGCTTGCAAGCGTCGGTTGTTAAATTTTCAGGAATTTTGTGAGCTTGTTGTTAAGCCCAGCCATTATTAGAAATATATTTATATAAACTTACAATTAAATAAATTTTATTAAAACAAATGTCATTCTTACAACTCAGTGCTTCCTAATATTTTTTTACACTTTACTTTACACTTGGAGGTAGA
Source organism: Monodon monoceros (assembly GCF_005190385.1). Lineage (NCBI taxonomy): Eukaryota > Metazoa > Chordata > Mammalia > Artiodactyla > Monodontidae > Monodon > Monodon monoceros. Next base: position 43,472,075 of record NW_021703775.1, read on the forward strand.
AATACCGTATAACAGTATGCTGCTGTACACTGCCTTCCGGCTGACATTCAGTGACATTTGTTTGGTAGTTTGAGTTTGGCCATGGGAATTGTAGCCACACTGTGGAAATCAGTAAATATTACCAACCAGGGCATAGTTTCTCCAGGAGCCAGTCGTTATACATTCACCAACACACCACTGGGCAGTCCCCATACAGGTGTTGTCATGAAATAAACAATCTGCAAGGACTAATGAATATCTTCCGTAAGCCCACTAGTGCCAGCCACTCAATAGAGACTTGGTTGGGAAGTCAGAAAAAACAGAAAGTCTGTTGGAATGTTGGTGGGCTGAGTAGTAAAGACTTGTTCTTTCACAAAATTGTGGCACAAAGCCTCTTGTGTGAGCTTGACAGTGACCCTGAAAGGTACAGCCTTTGCCCTCAAGGAAAACCAAGCCTAATTTCTTGTGCTTACAGTGGCAGAAGCCCTGGAGTGTGTCTAATGCTTTTTCCAGAATACTCTTCTTCCTGGGCCTCAGTGCTAATGGCCAAGAGAGGGCAGCCCGGGCTGGTGAGGTGTGTGGACACACACACACAGCAGGTTGTGGAACATGGTATCTGGCTGGCTTTCTTTAACTCACTCTGTATGATTCCTGATTCTGAGCACTGCCAGCCCATTGCCCCAGGGTGTAGGGTGTGTACACTGTTTTATTCTAGGCAACCTTCACAAAAGGTCAGATTTACCTTCATGGGAATAAGGTATCTGGAAATGAGTAATTCAGAATAATTGGGAAGAGGTTCAGAAACAAAACTCATGGCCTCAAATGTAAAATCATTCCTCTACTCTAGTGCCAAGAGAAGGAACCATAAAGTAAGTTTGAAATTTTAAGGTAAATATGGTCTTAGGGAATCTCAAACTTGGTGGGTCAATACCCATGACAGGAATATAGGTAAGATTTCTTTGGATATTATTTCTCTTCTTCAATTATTTTTGTAAAAAAAAAAAATTAGAAAGTGACTCATGTCACTGTAAAAATTTTAAACAATATTCAAGATTATAAAGCTAAAAAGGGAGTTGCCTCTTAATCCCAACTTTCCTGGGATAATCACAATGATGTGTATCCTTCCAGAACTTTATCTACATACACACACACACACACAAACTCATCTACATGATTTGAAAATTTTTAGGTAAAAATTTGGATCATACTATCTGTATAAATAGTTTGGTGCCTTGTTCAGTTCACAACATATCTTAGAGATCTAACCCATGCTTTGGGTGTACATTAGAGAATTCAATTGTGGCAACGTACCATAATGTATTTAAACAGCTCTCTATTGAAGAACATTGACGTTTTCTTCAATGATTTGCAACTAAAATAATATAGTAAATAAGCATCCTTATAAATACGCTCCTGTTAACTTGTGTAGATATGTCTGTAGGACAGCTACCAAGGAATAAAATTGTAGGGTCAAACTGTATGTGCATCTACACTTTCGATTTTGTCAAATTGCCCTTCCAAAGAGTTGTACCTGTTTATACTCCCACGACCTTATAGTAAAGTACCTTTCCTCCCCCATCCTTACCAACACTTTATATGAACAATCTTAAATTTTGGTCCAACTCAGGTGAAAACTTGTGTCTTGTACTTACTTTATAATTATTTGACATTGTTTTCACATTTTTTTGTATTTCTTCTTTGAATTTCCTGTTCATGCCCTTTGCCCATTTTCCTCTTTATTTGAATGACTTTATTTTACTGATTTGTATGAGTTCTTTATATAGAACTTTTTAGATCTTTATATATTAGGGAATATATTAATATTTCATTATATGTTACAAATATTTTCTCTCTTCCGTTTATCTTTTAACTTTATTAGAGCTATATTTTTGGCCATGTTAACATTCTTTTGTAGAAAAATCTGATCTGTTTCTTCTGGCTTCTGGGTTTGGGGGTCTTGTTTTGGGTATTTTTTAAAGGCTGATAAGGTAAGGGAAAGCCTTAAGGAGAAGCCTTGAAAGTCTGACTAATTAATGTCAAAAAAGAATAACTAGCATTTACTTAATACTTTACTAGATATTCTATTATATGCAGAAGCAAAACCTCAAAAAATGATTTTCCAGTAAGATTAAGAAATGTATTTTCACAGATCAGGAAAGAAAATGATGCAGGGTAGAAAGCTGCTGTAAACATGTATGGGAATGGAGTAAGGGAGGTAAATGGGAAACGGAAAGGGTGCCTTGATGTACGCGTTTCATCGTTCGCCCTGGAGCCAAAATTTAGCACTGGCTTATTCTGCCTTTATTTGCCACGTAAAAAGAAAAGAAAGAGAATTAGAAATCTGTCAAGTGCTCTGTGTTTGAAAAGTGACCACTATATTTAAGGCCAGGTCTATCCCAGTTTTCCCTTTCTAACACACGTTTAGAATAATGTGTATGACATTCCTCTAAAGGGACCAAAATGGGAGCTGGTCGCTGCTTAAGTTCTTTAAATGGAAACAAACAATGCTGTTTTTCTGGAAGGAATTAGTAATTCTCTGAGAAACCTAGGGCATGTTTATTGGTTCGCTAAGCATTATTTTGTCTTTACTTAAAATATTTAAATCCGTATGCTCCTTTTGCCCTGAGATAGTTTTTCTTTTTACTTGAACTCCCATCAATGACCAAAGCAACCGTGAATGTACCAGCAATTATTAACTATCATTCCTCAACCAGATAACTCAAATCTAATTATTCAGAATACCTTGTTTTAAATAGGACTCTCAGTACATGGGTATACAATTGCTTGAAATATCTCAGAACGAGAAAAAAGAAAAGAAGAAAAGACATTCATTTTCAACATTTTAGGATCCCATCTGTAAGAATTACAGTGTAGAGCAACGAATGCTCAGACAAGACTGTAAAAGCAGTTACTATGGAGAGTATTGAGGATAAGAAAAAAAGAGCATTGCAGGAGGCAGGCTGCATAGTAAAATACAAGTTAAGATAATTGGACAGGAAGCAAAAAAACCAATACTTCTGATGCCAGGTGTCTATATGCCATTGCCTAGACAATGGGCAATAAAGAAAGTGAACTTGCTGTCTGGCACCCAGAATTAAGTATGACCTCATGGGCATTCCTGAGACTTGATGTGGAGACTCGATGATAGGAATGGAAGGATAAACGTTGTCCAAGAGACAGAGACTATTAGGAAGATAAATATATGAGTAGAAATTCAAAAACTGAGGTCAGGACCATGCTGGAGAATATCTGGGTACAGACAAGGGGAGAGAGGGTCAGAAACAGCCCAGAGGTGGGCACCACCCACCCAACTTATTGGGCAACCTGAACTGTTTGACCATTATACTGAGTCTCCTCCAGCCCATAGACATAGGTGTAGGTCGCAGATGCCATACTAAGGAGTTCTGTCTCTACTTGGTGGAGAACCACCTAAATTTTTGAGGGGAAGGTGGCCTGTTGGGGGTTATATTTTAAGAAGACAGGGTGGAGGTTATTCTCTGAACTAGGGCAGCAGCAGTGGATATCCTAGAAGCATTGATACATACATGTTGTATGCCAGGCAGGCTGCACAGTGGGTCCTGGAGATGCAGAGTGTAGAGACAAACATCAAGTGCGTGCTACAAAGTGACATGCAAACTGGGAAACAATGGGATGTACAGGAAGGAACAGTTTGTTCTGCTGGGGGCTGGTTGAGGGGCCGCTTCAGAGAGGGTGATATCTGAGCTAGGCCTTGGAAGAATAAAAAAATGTTACAGACGTGGGGGAGGTGTGAAGGTGTGGGCGGTCCAGGCAGAGGGAACAGTGTGGATAAAGGCACAGAAGCATGAACATGCCTGGCATATTCTGGAAAGAGTGAGTAGCTCCAGGTGTGAGCACAGGGCATTGGGCTGGGGCCTGGGTGGCTGGAGAGAGGCGGCCTGGCTGTGAAGATCCTGTAAGGCCTTCTGGCAGCAGTGGGGAGCTTTTAGAGGGTTTTCAGCAAGGCTGAGACTGCTCAGACTTCGGTGAATCTGCAAAGACCAAATCTGGCCAGAGTGCAGAGAGTGCATGGGCTATGAGAAGTTAAAGGCAGGCAGGTCAGTTAAGAAAGCGTTGCCTGTAGATGAGTGAGTGCTAAGTCCTGAGCTAAGTAAGGCAGAGGTAATGGAAATAAAAAACAGGAAACAGATGGATGAAATAGAACTTGGTGACTAACTAGAGATGGAACAGGAAAGTTTCTGACCCATTGGGTAACCTATGATCCATTAACTTAAAGGCAGAAATAAGGGAGGGGGAACATAGGGGGCAGGGGTGAGTCTGATCTGGGACGTGATGAGTGTTCCAGTTATCTATCGCAGCACAATAAATGACTCCAAACGTAGTGGCAAACGATAATGATCATTTTATTATACTGTGGACATGGCTCATGTCTGTTCCCTATCTGGGGCCTCCGCTGGAGACTGGGGATGACTCAGGACAGGAAGGCTGGGACACCCTCCAGATGGCTGGGACAGGAAGAGCTAGAGTGGCAGGAGCCGCTTCCAAGTTGAGTTTTTCATTCATGTATCTGGCACCTCAGTGGAGAAGACTGGAAGGCTGGGCTCAGCCCAGGCTGGTGGAATACCCGCATGCAGCCTTCCCTGCACGGCAGCCTTGGGGAAGTCAAACTTCTTACATGGTGGCTTACTGTGGACAATGGCCTTTTATGACCTAGCCTTAGAAGTCTGAAGCATTCCACATGCATCATCTCATTTATTCCTCACTAGGACCATCTGATGTAGCTGTTTGGTTATCATCATCTAACAGATGAAGGAATGAGAGGTTAGGTGACATTCTCAAGGTCACACAGCTGGAAGGTGACTGAGCTGGAACTCGGGAACCTGCTCTGCTGCTTCCCTAGACTCAGCTCTTCCCACGGCAGCCAGCACAGCTGCTCCCCAAGTAAGAGCTCACTCCCGCGCCCACCCACACTGTGGGATTAGCTTCCTGGCAAAGCCACTGTGTTTCTGGCACTGATGTCGTCCTCCCGGGAGACGCCGCTGTGGCTACCTCGGCCCTCGCCCACGACCGGCATGTCTGAAATTTACTAGAGGCGAGAAGCTGACAACTGTGACAGCAGGTGTGGCTCCTGCAGGCACCCGGCCTCCCTGCTTGAAACCTCCAGACTGTCGCATTTGCTCTGGCATGGGGGTGGGGTGAAGCCAATAGGAACTGGGGATTGGACGCATCAACGTACTCTCTGCTCCCTCCGGACCCAGCACCAGAGCAGATGCCAGGCCCAGGTGTCCCTGACCCCTTTTCAAGCATAGATGGCTGTGGAGGTTAGGGGTGCTGAATAAGATAGGCCTGCCTTTCCCCTCAAAACCCAACGTAAGCCAGCACCCTGGGGAAGGCTGGCAGCCCCCAGTGGTGGTCGCAGCTGGGTGGTACCTCTCACTCCCTGGGGGCTGCGGCCCAGCTTATACTTTTCCCAGTCTCAACCCACCCCATCTTCCTATTTGGAGGGCTCAAAATCGGAAAAGGAAATATTCAGAACAGTGAGGGGTTTTCTCTTCCTCCTTGAATAGCCTAAAACATGGATGCATCTGTGAGAAAATGAATCTCTCAGCCCAGCAGAGACCCTGAAACCGTGGGGAAAGGAATAACAATGTCCGCTGCTTTCTGTTAAAGGTCACCCTCTAGGCCCTGAGGAATTTTTCCTGAATTACAAAGGAGGAACAGATCAAATGCCTGTCATAACATACTTCGGAAAACAAGGAGCAACCAGAAGTTTCCATTCATCTAAGGAATCTTTGAAAATCCTGCCTTGGGTGGAGTGACATTTGGTAACAATAAAAACAGTTCCCTTGGCAGGCGGCCCTGGGTACGGCCAGAGCTGACCGGTGGAGTGTCCCTCCAGGGATTGGGCCTCACCTCTCAAGGCTTTCAGGAAGTTCCCAAGAACGTCAGGAACCCTGTCTGGTCTTGCTGAGTCCCAGCCCACCTTCCACCCAGGCTTCCTCTCCACCCACATCACAAGGGAAGGGGCCTTTGAAACAGAACTTTTTTTCTTCTAAAGCCCAGTGGGGCTACTTCACCTTTCCCCACAGTTTCAGCTGCCTAGGAGGGGTCGCCAGGCAGAACTCTCTCACAGATTTGTGTGTTTCCGACAAGTTACTTGGGTTCCAGCCCACTTCAGATTCTGAGAGGTGGAATCCTGGATGGCAAAACCAGAAAACATCAGCTGTGCAGCAACGGGTCTGAGTTAATAAATTGCTGCTCTTCTTTACATGGTTTTTTTTTTACAAAGCACTAAAATAGCAACTAATATTTTAAAAAGAAATATGTACTTTTAAAGGAATATGCAAAGTTATTTTAATAATTAACCTCTCATGATCTCTACAACATTTTTGTACAGGTAGTAGGAAATTTTACCTCCTTTCCCTCTCCCTTCTCTGAAAATGTAATTTTGACTTTTTTTTGATAGCTGGCAGCACTGAATTATAATATAGGACTAAAGGAGCAGAGAATTACCAGGTGTTTTTGTACTGTGTGAATTTACTGGTTATAATGTTAGAAGAAAGGAACTTCCCACTCGACCATCCGGCAGCAGGACACCCTTCGTTGCTGTCACTGAATTCTTTTAGACTCTAGCAACTTAGGTGTGATTGGTGGGATGAGAAATGTCAGCATGACACTGACTTACAAACTACCCTGTGGCCTAGGAAGGAATGTATTTCATATGTATATGAAAATAAGTGCATTCAGTAGTACTCTTTTTTCTCCTTTTAAAACAGTGCTTCACTGTAACCAAGGAATTGTCCTAGTTATTTAAACCACCATTTTTATTTGCCTATTAAAATTTTCATAGAACCATGACTTCAAAGATGTCATGAAACCTCACATCTGTCTGATGCTTTACGAATTTTTTTTTTTTTTTTTTGTGGTAGGCGGGCCTCTCACTGTTGTGGCCTCTCCCATTGCGGAGCACAGGCTCCCGACGCGCAAGCTCAGCGGCCATGGCTCACGGGCTTAGCCACTCGGCGGCATGTGGTATCTTCCTGGACTGGGGCACGAACCCATGTCCCCTGCATTGGCAGGCGGACTCTCAACCACTGAGCCACCAGGGAAGCCCGCTTTACGAATTTTAAAGCACTTTCCAATCAATTTTTGTTTCCAGTTTCATCCTCAAGATCACCTGTGACTTAGGCAGAGCTGAATATAATTGTTCTCACTTCATGGAATAGAAAACTGATGTTTATATAGATGAGATAACCTGCTCCAAGACCTGCCTTGGTTAGAAATCAGGTTTTTCAGCATTTGGTTCAGGTTTGGTCCAAGCTGCCTCCCCAGAAATGTTCAGGATTTTTTTTTTTTTTTTAGCGTTCTGAGAAGGGATTACTGTCAGATGATTCTAGTCAAGTGTCTGTAAGTCTAGGATCATTTCACTTCAGACGCACACCACACAAATTCTTGAACATTTTGCGTGTGTCAATTTAATTTTAGTTTTTGGTAAACTGAGGATGTAAGTGCTTATTATGAGAGGAGCATTATTCTGCGAGCTGGTATGACAGTTGAAGTTTCTCATGGCCAGTTGTGCTTCACGTGCCTGAGGTACGAGGCACCACAGGCCAGTAAGGAACCTGAGAGTGATTGGGTAGCTTCTGAGGAAGCTGGGACTTGGTTTTGAGAGGGTTCAAGGTTTCCAAGAAGATTAGAAGGACGGTTGGGCTAGATTTGATTGAGCCACCCTATTGGAGCTGGAATCAGTAATCCCAGGTGGGCAAGGGGGCAGCAAAGAAGGGAGTAACGTGACAGGGAGACACCTCAGGTTCACTCTTGGTGCTCTTCTGGCCAGGTCCCACGTGTGGGAGACAAAGGGGATGACAGCCAAGAGGTGATGACTCACTTCAGAGGGAAACCCCTCCCTCTCCCCTTCCCAGTTGAGAGGCCAGAATCTCAAAGAGGGCTGGTGTGATGAGATAAAGACCTTCTTAGAAGATGCTTACTTGGGGCTTAAGTTTGAGTCTGTATTTTATTTAACGAGCCCTGTATATTTAATGTCTCTGAATTATATCCTTAGAAGGGACCTGAACTCCAGAGCTTTCTATAGATTTAAGCACTGCCTATTGTCTTTTTTGTAATAACAACTTCATTGAGATGTAATTCACATGCAATAAAAATGCACCTTTTTAAAACTGAAGTATAGATGATTTACAATGTTGTATTAGTTTCAGAAGTACACCACAGTTATTCATATATATATGTGTGTATATACTTTTCCAGATTCTTTTTCCTTATACGTTATTACAAAATATTGAGCATAGTTCCTTGTGCTGCACAGTAGGTCCTTGTTGGTTATCTATTTTATATATAATAGTGTGTATATGTTAAACCCAAACTCCTAATTTATCCCCCCCCACCCCCAATTCACCATGTTAAAGTGTAGAATTCAGTGCTGTGCGTTGATCACCACTATCTAATTGCAGAACATTTTCATCACCTCAGAAAAAACCTCTTACCTTGCAGTCACTCCTCACTCCCTCTCTCCCAGCCCCTGGCAACCACTAATCTCCTTTTTGTCTCTGTGGATTTGCCTATTTGGGACATTGCCTACAAATGGAATCATATAACTTGTGGCCTTTTCTGTCTGGCTTCTTTCACTTAGCATAATATTTTCAACATTTGTCCATGCCGTAACATGTATCTGTACTTCATTTCTTTTTATGGCTGATAAATCTTCCATTGGATGCGTATACAGATGGCCCCCAGCTTAAGCGTTTTTTGACTTTAGGTGGTGTGAAAGTGATACACATTCAGCAGAAACCATCAGCCACAGGATCACAAGGGTAAACAACCAATGCATGTACAACCATTCTGTACCCGTACACCCATTCTTTTTTTACTTTCAGTACAGCATTCAATAAATTACATGAGATATTCAACACTTTATTATAAAATAGGCTCTGTTAGATGATTTTGCCCAATTGTAGGCTAATGTAAATGTTCTGAGCACCTTTAAGGTAGACTGGGCTATGATATTCGGTAGGTTAGGTTTATTAAATGCATTTCGCCTTTTATTTTCAACTTAAGATGGGTTTATTGAGACTTAACACCACTGTAAGTCAAGGAAGATCTGTACGGCATTTCGTTTATTCAAAAATTGATGGATATTTGGGTCGTTTCTGCCTTCTGCCTCATAAATAACACTGCCAGGAACATTTGTGTACACGTTTTTGTGTGGCCATGTTTTCAGTTTTCTTGGGTATATACCTATGAGTGGGATTGCTGGGTTGTATGATAACTCTGTGCTTAACTTTTTGACGAACTGCCAAACTGTTTTTACAGTGGCTGCACCATTTTGGCAACGAATGAAGGTTCCAATTTCTCCACATTCTCAACAGCACTTGTCTTCTTTTTGATTTTACCATCCTAGGGGCTATGGAGTGGCTTTTCATTGTGGTTTTGATTTGCATTTCCCTAATGACCCAAGATGTTAAGAATCTTTTCATTTGTTTATTGGCCATTTATATAGCTTTCTTGGAGAAATAGTTATTCAAATCCTTTGCCCATTTTTTAAATGGGCCTTTTTTTTTTATTGTTGAGTTTACAAATTGTTTATGTTTTGGATGAAAGTCTCTCATATGATTTGCAAATATTTTCTCCAGTGGGTTGACTTTTTACTTTCTTGATGGTGTTCTCTGAAGCACAGATGCTTTAAATTTTGATAAAGTCTGACTTGTCTATGTTTTCTTCTGTTCCTTGTGTTTTTGGTGTCATATCTAAGAAACCATTGACTAATCCAAGGCGATAAAGATTTATACCTATGTTGTATTTTTACAAGTTTTATAGTTTTTGCTCTTACATTTAGATCAGTGATCCATTTTGAACTGATTTTTGTTAGGTGTAAAAAAGAGGTCCAGCTTCATTCTTTTGCATGTGGTTATCCAGCTGTCTAGCACCATTTGTTGAAAAGACTATTCTTTCCCCTTTGAATTGTCTTGGCATCCTTCTTGAAAATCAATTGACCATAGATGTGTAAGTTTATTTCTGGAAACTCAATTCTATTCCATGGGTCTATATGTCTATCCTTATCCTAGTACCACACCATCTTGATTTACTGTAGCTTTGTGGTAAGTTTTGAAACTAGGAAGTGTGAGTACTTACTTTGTTCTTGTTTTTCAAGATTGTTTGGCTATTCTGGGCCCCTTGCATTTCCATATGAATTTTGGGATCAGCTTTGATTTCTGCAAAAGAAGGCACCTGGGATTTTGAAAGGTACTGTGTTGACTCTGTAAACCAGTCTGGGGAGTGTTGCATTTTAACAATATCAGTTGTACCAATCCATGAACATGCACATTCTTTCCACTTATTTAGATCCTCTAATTTCTTTCAACAATATTTTATTGTTTTCAGTTTAAAAGACTTGAAATTTTTTGATACACTTATTCCTAAGTGTTTTATTCTTCTTGAGAGTGGGATGGAAATAGAGTGAGTTAAAACACCACAAAGCTCACTGTTCTCACAGAGATTCAGTCATTTTTATTGAATGACTGCTCTTCCAGTTATTGTAAGCCTTTGATTAATTTTCAGAGTTTTGAAATAGTTGATTTTAACCACTTTTGCCAGTGTTCTCATTTCTTTCATAGAGGAATGGATTTTCTGAAGTCTTTTCTCTGACATACCAGAAATCAGAACTGTCTCTTATTTATACCACTGCCTTATTTTGGTTTACCTGCCTGGTCTCTGAGGACATTTGAGGTATAGATGCAGGTGACTCAAACAAAGAGGTATGATGCAGAAGTTCATTGAGTCACAGGGCATCTTGGTGGTTGTCAAGGTTATATTAACAGACAGATATATGGGGCTAAAATTCCCATTACTGAGGCCACAGATAGAGTGGTGTTCCTGAGACGTGGTTTAACTAGAAGTTGTTCCTCAGTGAACTGAAATTGAGAGAGCCATCAAGTGTCCAGTAATAAGGCATGGTTTTCATGTTTCTTGTGGAGGCTCAAACCAAGAGGAATATCATCCCAAATCTAAGAATGACAAATGCATTTCAAATGTCGACTTTAATCAATGCATAGTTACAACCTGGAGCTCAGTGCTGAGAAGATTCTGTGATCATATGTGATAGTGCCAATCACTGTATCAGTCTGGTCCAGCTAGATAATAATGGCCACTCAAACAGGGTGAATGTGGAGAATAAAGGGATTATTTAGGAAGCTGTGGGCAGAGTTGAAAGAAGTCAGTAAGTTGAAAGAAGTCAATATGATACATATGCTGTATCATAGCCAGAAATAGTGACTACTACTTCAAGGCCAAAAGGACCTTTGATAGGATTGATTAAAGAAATGAGTTTTATCGACTCATGTAGAGTTCTTCTTCGTTTTGCCATTTCTTATACCATAACCGAGGTTAGTTGTAGTAATATCAATACTTTGTCCTTTATAATTTCAGAATTTCTTGGTTGAAGATGCTTGGGAATATTTTTAGAGCTAAACAAATGCAATTTATTATTAACTTCTTCTATCAATCATTCCAGCTCCATCTAATGTAGTGAGAGGTTCTACATTACCAAGAAGTTTCACTATAGACTTATCTTGTTTAATCCTCACAACAAATAAATCAGCAATGCAGTGTTTGAGAGCCCCCAAGACCACTTCCACTTCTGACACTAAGTGCAAGTTCAGTGGTCCCCAAGATCACCTTTAGGTTCAATAATTTGCTAGGAGTCACAGAACTCACTAAAAGCTCTTATACTCACAGTTATAGTTTATTACAGTGAAAAGACACACATTAAAATCAGCAGAGAAAAGAGGCACATAGGGCAGTGTCCAGGAGAGATCCAAGAATGAGCTTCCAGTTGTTGTCTCCTTGTGCAGTTGTGGATAGTGTTAACTTCTATCAGTACTGCATGATAGACATGTGAAATATTGCCACCTAGGATGCTTACCTGAGTTTTGGTGTCCAGAGTTTTTATTGAGCTTGGTCATATAGCTATTGTTGACTGCCTGCATGGCTGACCTTAGTCTCCAGCCCCTGCAGAGATCAAACTAATATTGCGTAGCCTAAGACACCCCTCAATAAATCACACTGTTGCATAGACCATCTGGCATGGCCCAAGGTTCCCAGGTCAACAAAGATACTCTTATCAGGCAGGATATTCCAAGGTCACTTAGAAGTGACCTTACAGGAGAGCCCAGTCCTATTTTTAGGCAAGGTTAATCCTTCACTACACAAACATGTAGGGTTATAGAATCCTAATTTAAAAAAACAGAATGAAGGGAACCCTTAAGGCAGGCAGACATCTGATAGGGATTTTCCTTTTGTCCTTATAGCTCAGTGATACTTTAGTGTATATAAGAATTACTATACACAAAATTTTGTATACTAGACATCCTGGGCTACATGATGGACTTTCAAAGGACTTTTTCCTTTACAGCTTAACTTTTAAAAATACCTTCTTGGGACTTCCCTGGTGGTCCAGTAATTAAGAATCTGCCTTCTAGTGCAGGGGATGCGGGTTCAATCCCTGGTTGGGGAACTAAGATCCTACATGCTGCAGGGCAGCTAAGCCCGTGTGCTCTAGAGCCTGCATGCCACAACTACTGAGCCCATGTGCCGCAACTACTGAGCCCGCATGCTCTGGAGCCCACATGCCACAACTAGAGAGAAGCCCCACATGCTGCAACGAAAGATCCCACATGCCTAAATGAAGATCCCGCATGCTGCAGCTAAGACCTGATGCAGCCAAATAAACAAAAATATTTAAAAATAAATAAAAATACCTTCTCACTATACCCAGCTCCCACCACAATGAAATACATAAGCAGCTGCTACTATAAAGAAACAAAAACAAAGGAAACAAAAACAACCTACATAATGAAATTGTTTTTACAGAAGAACTTAATCTGGAAACTCAACTTCTGTTAGGGCTGCAATTAAGATTCTAGCCATAAAAACTCCATTAGGTCATACGTCTCTTCAACACACTTGTTTATGATTGTGAAACAAAGAGCTAAGAACTCTTGGGACCATTTGGGGGACATCTCCTTCTAGTGCAAAGTTGACTAAAGAATGAGGAAATTGTGTGACTTATAAGGTTACTGAAGAGTAAAATATTAGGCATTCTTAATCTACAGAATTAAAAAAGATAGTTTACAGAGTCATTCGAAGAAAGTTTTATAATAAAGAAGTCAATCATTACAAGCAAGTAAAAAGTAACATGTTTTCTCTCTTCCTCACAAAATTCACTCTTTCAGAGATGTTTAGTGTGGTTATCCATCTCTGACTTTGTTGGGCATATAACAGCACTGGACTCTGCCTTCCTGGCTGAAATATTATAGATCATCTTGAGATAATTTATCAACCAAAAGCATTCTCTCCATAAATCTTACTAAGTTAGCAATGAATTTCTGTGGTGGAAAGGGCTTTTTTCCCCCTCTTTTACATTTTGATTTATAGCATGCCCTTTGCTGAGCTGTGTCTCTAAGAGAACGGTGATTCTCTCTAATGGTTACATGTAGCCTGTCTTCCTTACACCATGAATTCAAATACTCAGCAAAATATCCTCTTACCAATAAATATATTTGTTATATAACACATTAGTAATTAACTTGGATAATTCGCTTTTTAAGGAAACAAACCTTTGTTGCACAATAGATTAAGCCAATAGTTTCCAGACTTTGTGATTTCACAGACTAGGAAAATTCCCAAAGTTTTTTTTGGGAGAACTAACATAGAGTTGTCAAATATTTTCTTTTGCCAAGTAAAGACACTACAAGGAAAAAAAATCCCACAGAATCTAGTATCAGAATTATTTTACAAAAGAATATTTTTGTAGTTAATATATGAGTTAATCAATATGATTTACTGATTTGTCTTATTTTTCTGCTTACATCCTATTTTTTCTGTCCAGGTTCAATATGTCTTTTAGTAGTAATTTCAGTGAAGGTCTGTGAGGAACAAACTGCATTACTGTAAGTGATTAAAACCATGGAATCTGGGGCAGAATGCCTGTGTTTGAATCCCCATTTGGCCACTGACTAGCTGTATGACCTTGGGCAAGTTACTTAACCTCCCTGTATATTAGTTTCATCATCTCTAATAAGGTAATATTAATAATACCTCAAAGTGTTGCTGTGGGGATTACTGAGTAAAAATATATAAAGCACTTAGTACAGTGCCTTGTAAAATTGTATTATATAGCACTTGCTATTATTATTAATCTGTATATGTCAAAAATGTCCATGTTTTGTCCTCATTCTTGAATTACAGTTTAGTTAAGCATGGCATTCTATGTTGACCATTATTTCCTTCAGTATTTTCAAGATATTACTCCACTATCTTCTTACATCTATAGTTGTGGATTGCCTTTCCTTTATAGGCAAGAATCTCTTTTCTCTACTTGCTTTAAAGCTTTTTCTCTTTACACTTGATATTTTGTGGTTTCACTATTATGTGTTCATGTATGAATTTAACTTCATTTTTCTAGCTCAAAATTTTTTGCTCCTTCAAATTGAAGACTCACATCTTTCTTCAATCCTACAAAGTTATCAATTATTGTGTAAATTAGGATAAGATTTTGCTGCAAGTGATAAAAACAAACAAACAAAAAAAAGAAAAACTCTAAATCAGAGTGATTTACATAAGACAGAAGTTTCTTTTTCATATAAACTAGGCCTTCCAAATGGTGTTTGATGATGTCAGGGACTCAGGGACCCTTCTATTTTATTGTTCCACCATTCTCAGCAAGGAGAATCTCTACTCGAACTTAAACCATAACATCTGCATTCCAGTTACTAGGAAGGAAAAAGTACAGAGAAGGGCCTTCCTCCTCCCTCTAAGTACATTTCTGGAAGTTGTTTCTGCTGTTTCAGTTACATCTCAGAACATAGTCATATTGTCAATCCAGATACAAGGGAAGCCGGGAAATATTGTCTTTTGTCTGGGCAGCTAAACTCCCAGCTAAAAATGGGTGATTCTATGAATAAGGCAGAAAGGGAGATTGGTTACTGGAAACAAGTAGTAGTCTCTATCATAGCCATTATTTTGGTTGCAAATTTCTCTAGTATTCCCTCTATTATGTCCTTCTGGAACTCTTAGTAACATTCTATTCTCTTTGCCTCTTTCTTTTTAATATATTTTTATCTTTTTGTGTTATATTCTGTGAGACTTCTTCAGCTCTATCTTCCAATTTACTGATGTTCTTTTAAGCTATGTTTAGTCTACTGAGTTAAGCTTTTTAAAAATTATACATTTTTATTGAAGTATAGTTGATTGACCATATTATATTAATTTCAGGTATACAGCATAGTGATTCAGTATTTTTACAGATTATACTCCATTAAAAGTTATTATAAGATAATGGCTATAGTTTCCTGTGCTATGCAATGTATCCTTGTTTTTTATCTATTTTGTACATAGTAGTTTGTATCTCTTAGTCCCATACCCCTAATTTGCCCCTCCCCCTTCCCTCTCCTCTGGTAACAACTACTTGTTTTTGGTATCTGCGAGTCTGTTTCTGTTTTGCTATATACATTCATTTGCAGTATTTTTTAAAATTCCACATATAAGTGATATCATAAAGTGTTTGTCTTTGACTTATTTCACTAAGCATAATATTCTCTAGGTCCATCCACACTGCTGCAAAAATGATATATTTTTTATCTTTAGAATTTCTATAACTTTTTCCCTGAAATATGCCTGTTATTTTTTTATGCTCTTCTGTTTTTTTCATTCTTTTATGTCTCAAATCATTTAAGCATACTTACTTCATAGTCTCTTTGCTCTGTCTGTAATTCTTGGGGGATGAATTCTACTAACCCACAGAAGAGATATTTCTATATTTATATACATATACACACAAATATATATGTATGTAGGTGTACATATGTGTGTGTGTATTTTTATCTCATCTTGGGTATTTCTTTCCATGGTGTCTCATGTGTCCAGGATTGCAGAGGGTTATTATGGAACAGTTTTGTATTTGTCTCTAACAGCAGTCTTCAGGTTTCCCTGGTTCAAGCCAGCTTTTCTGTTGCTACCTCAGCTTGGGTTTCCTGCACTATTCATGAATGCACATTTGGCCCCCACTCTTGTGGACAGCTCAGTTTGGGAGGTATGTCATGTGGTGGTAATCAGTCTGCATTCTCCCCTAATTCTAAGGCTAATGGGAGCAGATATTCTAGAGTCCTTTTCACTTCAGCAAAGCTCTTCTGGGATCCTACCTCTATGCTCAGCTCCAAAGCCATTGCACTTGGAACCTCAACTCCCCTTTCAGCTTAGGTATTAACATCCCAGCCCCTAAGTCAACTTCTGATTCTACTTCTCCAGTTGCCTGTTTAGCGTCACCTCTTGCTCACCACTTTTTAGTGTTCTCTTCGTTTCTGGTATTTGAGGATTTTAATTTCTTAGTTTAGTGCTTAGTTGCAAATTTCAAATGTTTTTATTATATTTTATTGAGCATTTATCTGTGTAAGGAGTGATGAGTGCTTTCCACATCAACTTAGTCTGTCATAGTGATAAAAAGATAAAAAGTCTGATAAAAAGATAAAAAGTCTGGCAAAAAGAATTTTAAATCCCCCAAAGCAGAAGAATAAAAATCTCTCAGTAAAAGTATTGAAATTATTTGCTTCAGTATACTAACCTTGTTTATTCATTTGTAATGGGCCAGCATTGCCGAGTGGGTTGACATTTAGGAATTAATGGACAGAGCATTGAGTTGGTTCAGTTGGTTCAGGTCCTGGCTTTGTTGCCTGCTAATTGCAAACTTGAGGACATTGCTTAAGTTCTCTGAGCTTATGATTAGCCATAAAATTGGCATATTATTATTTGCCCTGCTTCATATGATTATTGTAAGGACCAAATGAGATAATGGATTTGAAAATGCTTTATTTTTTTATTGAAGTATAGTTGATTTGCAATGTTGTGTTAGTTTCTGGTGTACAGCAAAGTGATTCAGATATATATATATATTTTTTTTCAGATTATTTTCCCTTATAGTTTATTACAAAATATTGAGGCTAGTTCCCTGTGCTATACAGTAGGTCCTTCTTGGTTATTTATTTTATAGTAGTATGTATATGTTAATCCCAAACTCCTAATTTATCCCTCACCCACCTTTTCCCCTAATTTATCCCTCACCCACCTTTTCCCCTTTGGTAACCATAAGTTTGTTTTCTATGTCTGCAAGTCTATTTCTGTTTTGTAAATAAGGTCATCTGTAGCTTTTTTTTTTTGAGTCCACATGTAAGTGATATCATATGATATTTGTCTTTGGCTGGCTTCCTTTACTTGGTATGATAATCTCTAGGTCTAAGTTTGAAAATGCTTTAAAACTTAAAACACATCATATAAATTTATAATATTATTAATAGCAACGTCAAGGGTTGAAAACCATTAACACATTCATTAAGATAGTTTTCAAATGCTATATGAAGTATTATGGGATTTTTGGTTTGGTTTGGTAAACTGAAAAAAAAACAAAAACCCTGTATCCTGGTAAATGCTATCATTCTATGAAAATACCTAATAAGGGAACTACTTGGAAACATTCAAATTTTCTTGCGAAATTTAAGAGCAGCATTTGTACTGACAGGCAGTTATAACTTTAATAGACTATGGAATTCATCGTGGAGAGATACACTCTTAGCAGTTAAAAAACAGAGACTCGAACCTGGAAGTCATCATTTCATTTTGTTATTATGTGTTTTCTCAAACAATGGATACTGAAAGTTCAATTAATATTCTGTGAGGAAACATAAACTCTTTATTTAATGCGGAAAAGATGTCCTCATATTTGAAAATGTTGAGAACTACCAACCTAGCCTATGGTAGTACTCCACTAACTGGCTCCAAACCCTCCTTGTCTCACTAAAACATATTCTCTAAGACAGAAGGATTGTATCAATCCTCCATGATTATCAGTCAACTATGATGTCTATTGCAGAGTATCTGTGATTTACTAATGGTTATAGTACTAAGTTTGCAAATAATTTACTTAAAAGAAAATGAAAGATTGACTCGAGATGGCAGACTGATCATACACCTCTACCATTTACTCTGTATTAAATCTCATAAAAATACAGGTAAATAGATATAGATAATAAAATACAGTTTAATAGCATTGGAAAACAGAGAAACTTCCTATCAGAAGAAATACTTTTAAAATAAATTCTGAAAGATATCACCAAGAACAAATGTTTGGAAAACAAAAATAAATGAAACAAAAGCCCAACCCATGTGGAGGTAACTGCTGGGGAGTTAAGTCTGATAGAATTACAAGCTTAGAGTCAGTGAATATTAAGAAGTGGAAAGGGCCCTGGTACATTTATCAATTTGGAAAATTAGGGAACTGCATGTGGAGCAGCAAATTAGTTATCCCCTCTTCTGTGTGCTAAGAAACGGGCAGCTGTGGTATGAACTGAATCATACACTGTAGCTAGAAAAGCAGGTGATGCCTAAGTAGCTACTAACCCCCAGGGGGATCAAAGAGCCCATCAAACAAATCATGCTCAGGTACTATCTGACTGCATATCCCAGCCCTGTTCCAAAGTCAGGCTATAGTAGACAGAAACAGCTTATACTGATAGGGATTTGGAAATACCATGCATAAGACTGTACAATTAAGAGTCACCACGGGCTTCCCTGGTGGCGCAGTGGTTGAGAGTCCACCTGCCGATGCAGGAGACACAGGTTCGTGCCCCAGTCCAGGAAGATCCCACAAGCCGTGGAGCAGCTGAGCCCGTGAGCCATGGCTGCTAAGCCTGCGCATCCGGAGCCTGTGCTCCGCAATGGGAGAGGCCACAACAGTGAGAGGCCCGCATGCCGCAAAAAAAAAAAAAGAAAGAAAAAAAAAAGAGTCACCAAACATTTGAGAAAAAGTACAATACCAAGAAAGTGAATCATCACACTAAACAAACAAAAATTAAGAAAGCGAACAAAAGACTTTAAGCATAAGTACAATATTCTAAGAGAGATAAGAGCAGCTTCTGTATCCATAAGATAGGGAGAGTCTTATGTATTAAGGAAGCATGTATAGATCTTGGAAATTAAAAATACAGTCAAAAATTTAAAATTTCAATAGATGACCTAGCATAACAATGGACATGGCTGAAAAGCAAATTAGTTGGTAGAAAGTTAGTGCCAAGGAATTCTTGCATTACTTAGTGGTAAAGTACGATGAGAAGGATAATGAGAGAAAAGATAAAAGACCTAGATGATAGATCCAAGTGTTCATTCTGTTAGTAGCTGTCCCAGAAGGAAAGAGAGAGAATGGAGGGGATGGAAATAACAGAAAAAGCTACAGGATAAAATTTTCCAGAATGGAAGAAAGATAAGAATCTTCAAACTGAAAGTATTTTAATTCTCTTCTCTCCAGTTTTGAAGTTTTAATCATTCTCTTTGTTGTACTGTTGTACTCTTGCTCAGTCTGATTTTCTTCTTTGTGTGATTTGTAGTTTTTGTTTGTAACCTTGCCTTTATCAGGGACTGTTTCTTCTGTGGATTGTGGAAATATCTTTCCGGGGGTGGGGGTGTGTGTTGCATTTGCTTTTGTCAGGCACCTCAGTGGTATCCCCAGCAGGATTATTTTTTATGTTAATTTTCTGTCATATGAGATGACCTGCATGTAAACTCATGTTTCAAATTGGAATGTGGTGCAAGCTTGAGGTTTTACTTTCTCGCAAAGATTTATTCATTATCTATAGCTCTAGGCAGAGGCAAACTTTCTTGCTAACAGTTAAGTGAGTGGAGTTCTTCCAGTATGCCTTGTACCAAGATAGCAGCTATTCCAAAGTTCTAGCTTTATGCATGTTTCAATGCCATCTCTCTATTTTGGAGGCCATAAATTGCCATCTCTGTTCCAATGTGAATTAAAATTCAAGTTCATAGTCTTTTTTTTAAAATAGTGTACACTTTTTAAAAAATATTTTTTCTAGTCCCTAGCCTGTAAGACCTCTCTCCAGATCTGCTAGCAACCTCCATTCCCTTCCCCGACTCACATCAAAGCTTGTGTTATTGCTCCAGTTATATAGTATATCTATACGATGGAAGACTATGCTGCTGTTAAAATAATGAGGTAGTCTACATGTGTTGACAAGAAAAGATCTTCAAGATATATATTGATACATAAAACAAGCAAGTTCTTTATTTTGAAGCATGAGGGTTTCCCTGTTTTGTGAGCTGGGCTGCATGTTTATTTATTGTTTCATTTTATTCAACATTTCAAGGTGTTTGTAATGAAAGGGGTTCACTATTCGCCTTAATCTGCCATGTTGTAAGAACCAGAAGTTCCCAATACACAAATATTTAATAATGGCATTTATTTGTTTGCAGTCTATTAAAATGTCTTTAGTGGAGGAATAAAGATACACCTGTAGTCTTACCAGTACTATAGATAATAGTGTACAATGGATATGTCCCCATGGAAATTTGTTGGGCATGTAAATACTCTTTGGGGCAGCAGAGGAATACTTCACCTACTTCCACTTGTGTGCAACATAACACAGCTTATAGTAGATACATTTTTGGCACACCAAAATGTACCAAATAGAATAACTGGTAGAATTACCCATACCAAACTCTGCCAAAAAGCAAAGGTTGAGTTAGTGCTAGAAATAATTTAAATAAAATAGAAATCAATTTAGGAAATATTTTGATATTCTGTGTACTCATGCCTTTCAATTAAAAGTGTGTGTGTGGGGCTTCCCTGGTGGCACAGTGGTTGAGCGTCCACCTGCCGATGCAGGGGACACGGGTTCATGCCCCGGTCCGGGAAGATCCCACGTGCCGCGGGGCGGCTGGGCCCATGAGCCATGGCTGCTGAGCCTGCGCGTCCAGAGCCTGTGCTCTGCGGCGGGAGAGGCCACAACAGTGAGAGGCCCGCATACAGGAAAAAAAAAAAAAATGTGTGTGTGTGTGTGTGTGTGTGTGTGTATCTTGTACTGGGAGAAAGGTTTTTAGTTTTTACACTCTTAATTGTAAATAGAAGGGTTCAAAGTTTTAGAATAAGGAGGAGAATTCAAGGTTATAGGAAAATGTTATCCTTAAATTGAAATTTTAATTATAGTAATAGTGATAATGTGATTACATTGATCACTGATCAATGTGTATGATCTCATGCTCAATATCCTTATGAAGTTACTATTATCCTAATTTTACAGATGAGGAAACTGAACTCTAGAGAGGTTAAGTAATTTACCCAAAGTCACACAGCCTCTATGTGGTGAAGCCAAAATTCCAGCCCCAGTTTGATTCTAGAGCCATGGCTAGAAACAATCTAACATAGAAATATGTCTCATATCCATCACTCATTGGAGACCACACTTAAATTTTTGGTGTATTTTATTACCTTTTTTCATTTTCCCATTTACATAAGTTGTCATTTTTGAGGTTATTGATAACAGAAGAAGCAAATGTGAGGGCCTGTATGATGATTCTGAAATCGTCTACATTCTAAGGACTATGTTTTTATTTGAAGAAGGTAGTTTATCCTGGTTTATCCTGACTTTTTATTGGTGGACTTAAAGAATCATGCCTGGTGAGAAGAGCTTTTACTGCAGTTATTTGAAAGATGTCTGCAGTCTTCTCCCTTCTCTCAAGACTTCTGGGACATGTGTTGGCTGCCTCTCTGACGTCTGTTTCTGATAAGTGAGTTTTAGTCTCTAGCAACTCCTGGGAATTTTGTCGGCAGAGACCGGGTGAGATCATTTTGCTTTCCGCTGAGTTTCCTTTCTCTGTTTTTTTGGACTGTTCTGATGAGCATGACCCTGGAGCATTCAGTAATACCTCTGTTCTCTTAGGAACTGTTGGCCTACTCCCTGGTTTTATCTCTGTCTGCACAAAAGCTCCATGTCGCTGGAAGGGAAAACAAAGTTGACATTAACCAGGGCACACAAGTTGCTGGAAGATGCAGCTGTGACCGGAGTTCATGTATTAGCTCAAGTCCTGATTGAAGCAGGCATTTATTTCTCTGCCTCTTCATTGGCTGTCACCTTAGTTCAAAACTGAAGACAGAAGCATAATAATTATTGGTGAACCATTTAAACAAATTATGAACAAGGGTGCACCAGAAAATGAACAGGAAGGGAAAAACAGAAAGTCAAAGGAGCGGCATCTCATTATCTCCCATTCTCAATTTTTCTGTCATTTGAATTGTACGAGACTATTCATATCCAATTTCATTTCTTGCTCTGCAGGTTGCTATGGATACGATAGAAACTGCAGTTCATAGACCTAAGGATTTATGATTGCATCATAAACGTCTATTACTTCCAACAACTAATAGTTGTTGTGAAATGTTATTATTATTAGCTATGGTGAAATATGAAAACAAACATCTGTAGTTGGGAAAAAATCCAGCAATTGACTATTATATTACTGTTCAATTTATAAAACTTATATGCATCCCCCTGCCACACGCATACATAAGCATGTCAAAAACTTTAGCAGGTTGCTTTGATATTACCTTAAGTGAATGATTTTAATAATTTGAACCAAATTCCAAAGACTGATCCAAAATTATGACATCATTCTTTAGTTTTGACTATGACATGTGGTTAAGATTTTATCCTCCTAATAACCATGCTAGTTTGTTTAAATCAACTTTGAGAAATATGATTATGACTTGAAAGGCTTAGAGTTCTACCATAAATCTATCCCATCATAAAGTATTAAGTAATTGATTCTAAATACTGACTTACCTTTCCCCGGATGGGCTCATTGGGTGTTTTCCTGGCATCATATTGATGTGAAAAAGAGATGCGTTCTATAAAATTCTTTTGGAGTTCTGCTGATGCATCAGGAGCGGCAAGTGGAACTAAGGGGAAAAAAGAGATTTTGTGAAGTCAGGATAAAAGATTTGTATATGGAAATGTAATCAGTATTTATAATATTTTTGCTTTATCAAAAATGTTAACGAAACTAAATTCTTTTGAGTATGAAAGGTTACCTAAACACATCTAAATAATACAATAATAGATTCATCATTCTTTCTCCATGAAAAGAACCAAATCAAAACAACCAAATTAGCCCCACAGGTGGAATTCCTAGTAATTTTAAAAACTAATAATAATGTAATAATGGTTTTTAAAAATCAACTGTTAGATCTGCTTCTTGCACATATACCAACCAAAGTGTTAGGAAAAGCATAAGTACAATTTATTTGTCAACTTATTTTTACTACTGAAAAGGCTTTGAGAAATTTATGCGTAAGTTGCTCCCTGCTAGCACTGACAAATGAACTGGAAGATTCCAGGGCTACTGCACTTGAACACACAATTCTTTTCATTTCCCATTGACAAAGGCTCTGAAAATTTGTGAGAGTATTCTTTAAAAATCGCTTTTAAATAATCTTCCAATCTGTGTAATAGCTATATAGGGGTTCATTATATTGGTTTCTCTATGTTTAAAATTTTTAATAATTTTAGAAACTCACTTTAGTTTTGCTTTTAGCACACTACGTTATGTAAGGAGTCAGAGTAACACCCAGTTTAGTGACATAAAATTCTGTCAAGGAAAAAATTTAAAATTTCTCCGTTTTATAGAAAAATATGTACATAAGATAATATGTACACCTCCCATATCTATGGAGTGATAACAAGAAACTGATAACAGTGGTTGTTGCAGGGGGAGAGAATTAGCTGGCTGGAGGACAGAGGTGGAGAAGAGTGGATTCACTTTCACTCTTTTCCCTATTGTACCATTTGAATTTTGTACTGTATGCCTGTATTAGCTATTAAAAAATAAAATTTAAATTGGAAAAACCATGACTTTAAAATTAGGGAGAATATATAAGAGGAAAAATATGTTAGTAAATTCACATTTATTAAGCATTCATGAATTTAATTCAATATTCAGACATTGATATAAACTAATTTTACTAGCTAGAATGATTATTCCAATATTTATATATTACATAATGTGAGATGGCAGTCTTTTCTAGCTAGCAGGGAAAAATGCTAATTGATAACATTTCCTTGATTTCTAATTGAGATCAGATACTCAAAACTCATTTTCTACTTAATCATTACTTTTCTTTTAGGACTTGCTAGCACACAAAAGAGAGCAGGTGCCAAAGATTTAACATAAATTTGTGGGCAACTATTACGTTGAGAAATTCTAACCATAAGTTATATTTTTCCACCAAATCAGAAAAGACTATCAGTTTTGGGGTGAAGGCCATGGTCTGGCTCACAGAATGTTAGTGTTTTCAGGAACATAGTCTGATAACTCTGAATAAAATGAGGCAGCTCTAAATTTAGGCATTAATCAGGTGGGGTTAATGGAGTATCCAAAGCATGGGCTTTGGGATAAGATAGACGTGCTTTCAAATTCCAGCTCTACTGCATTTCCTAGTTGTGTCACTTTGGACAAATCACTTAACTTCAATGAGATTCAATTTCTTCTCCCTAAAATGGGAATAATAATAATTTGCTTTCAGAGCTGTGAGGATTAAAGACAATGTTTATAAAGTCTCTAGAATGCTGGGTCAAATTAGAAAGGGACTTCTAAGTTAGGCAAGGGGCAAGCTCTTTTGCATCCTGACGAAAGGGAAACCATGGAAGAGGAGAAGCATGAATGTGATGAACTATCAAAATGCTGGGAGAAAACCAAAGGGTTTAGTAAACTGCTATGAAGGGTTGGTGGCAGCTTGGGCTGGAGGGTAGGGAGATCAGATGTAGACAGTAGAGAATAGGTTGGGAGAGCTTTTAAAATCTGCTCTTGACTTTCTCCCACATTGCTTTGGGAAGATCACTGTTTGCCTCAGGGCGGCAGAAACTGGCAGCAACGTCTAGCCATGTGTTGTCAACTTAGTAACATTGGAGCAGCACAGAAATCCCTCCAGGGTAAGGAGCTGATGAAAATGGATGCATGCAGCCCCTTGGGCATTTCCTTCTCCAGCACTGCCAGAGCAATTGTCAGTGCTGGTGGATTAAAAACATCAAGAGATTGCCTTCTCTCCGTGATGCCTCTTTTTAGGAGTTTAAAGGGGAAAGGAGTGGAGCCCTGAGTAGAGGATTGGTCTCAAATAGGGACAACAAATGGAGATGGTCAAAACTGGTTTTGTCAGGCCTGACCCTCTCCAGCCTGACCTTCATCTTCTTTCCTTAAATTCATTGAGAGGTACACAAGCCAGACCCTGGTCTTTAGCCTTTGCCCACACAGGGCTGATAATTCCCCTTGGGGAATATGACCTAAGATAAACTAGAGAGACACTGTTAAAGAAAGACAATAAGATTTAAAACGTACACTATGTGAAGCAGAATTATTAGAACCTATGTACCAAGAATAAAATAAGCATAACAAATATACTCAAAGGTACAGGAGGTATTCTTAATATAAAGCAAGAATAAGAGGTCATAAAAAAGAATCATGTAAAATATTAGAAATAAAAATATAATAGTTGAAGTAGAAATGGGGAGATAAAAATAAGAGTTATGAACTAGAAAATCAGACTGAGAAGCTTTCCCAGAAGGAATCTGGAAAGGAGAAAGAAATAAAGATAGAAAAGCTAAGAGACATTGATGGTAGAAATACCAACACTAGAATCCAGGAAACCTAGAAGAAGAAACAGAGAAAAGGAAATGTTTAAAGAAATAAAAATGATAAATACATAAGAATTAAAGAAAGCATACATAAGAATTAAAGAAAGCCCAAAGACCTCAGATTGAAAGGGCTCACAGATTACCAAACAGGTAGCAGGGCCAGGAGTAAGATGAGGCAAGTGAGGCTCATGGGATGCAAAATGTAAGGAGGCACTTGCATGATCCTGGGAGTGAGTGCCTCCTTACAGTTTGCACCCTAGACCTCTCACTTGGCTCACTCTTCTCCCAGTCCTGTATGGTAGATAAGAAATAACTCACATGTAAGACACTTTATAGAGAAATTTAAGGTCATCTGAGACAAAGAAAAAATTCTAAATGTTTCAAAGAGGAGAGGTAGATTACTTACAAAGGAGTAAGAAGCAGATTTATATCAAATTTGACAACATTGGACACATAATAACTTATTAATATTTTTTAAATATTAAAGGGAAAAAAACTTTAAGCCTGGAATTTTAATATTTTAATATCCAACCAAACTGTCATTTAACCATGAAGCCAAAATTAAAAAATATTGGGAGGCAAAGAAGGCCTCAGAATATTTCCCCATAAACAGACCACTTCAAAAAATTTCTGGAGGAAGAACTCAAATGAGAATAGAAATAAATCAAGGAGGGTGCCTAAGGTATATGGAAGAAAATAACAAAACGTTTTGCCTCCTTATGAAGACAATGACTAAAGAACAGAAAAATAAGTATTACACCTATAATAACTCAGAACTAAAATTCTACTGTTTAACATATTAATGGAGATTCTGGTGAATATTATAAAAAATGAAAAAAGTAGTATAATGATTGCAAAGGAAAAGAAAAAGCTGTCATTATTTGTAGGTAATATAATTACCTGAATAGAAAAACCACTAGAATCAATAATGAGAATAGGGCTTTCCTGGTGGCGCAGTGGTTGGGAGTCCGCCTGCTGATGCAGGGGACGCGGGTTCGTGCCCCGGTCCGGGAGGATCCCACGTGCTGCGGGGCGGCTGTGCCCGTGGGGTATGGCCAGTGAGCCTGCGCGTCCGGAGCCTGTTGCTCCGCAGCGGGAGAGGCCACAGGGTGAGAGGCCCGCGTACTGCAAAAAAAAAAAAAAAAATGATAATAAGGGTATAGCAAGGCAAGCAGATAAGTGTACAAAAATCAAAAGCATTTTGCTATAATAAAAATAACCTACTAGAAAACAAAAGGAAAAATAAGATACAGTCCCTGTAGGAATAAAACTATACAGTATAAAGTTTCTAGAAAGTAAGACTTCACAAGATCTCTATAGAGAAAATTTTTTAACTCAAAGACAAAAATTGAGCTGAATAGACTTTCCATTCCCTTAGATAGGATGGGATAGTATGTTACTGTAAAGGTGACAGTTTTTCCTAAATTAATCTATAATGTCAACACAACCCAATCAAAGTTCTAGCTGGATATTTTGAGAAATGTCATAAATTCCAAAATTGAAATGGAAAAATAAAGGTCCATAAATAGAGAGCTTAACTGTGAAAAGGAAGAGCAAAGAATGAGGAATTTCCCTATCAGATATTAAGACAAGCTAAAAATCTATATCATTAAAACATTTTAGTAATGATCCAAGGACTGAAAATTAACCTAAGGAATGTAACAGAGAGTTCAGAGACAGACTTATTCATATAGGGAACCCTAACATACAATTAAGGAGGTCTCCCAAGTTAATGACGGAAGTGTAGATTGTTTAGTAGATGGTATCCAGAAAACTTGTTCACTGCATGGAGAAAAATGGAATAGGTTCCGTATTTAATACTGCACATAAAGCTGGGCTATAGAGTTAAATACATAATTATGGAAGGTAAAATGATAAAACCAAGAGAAGAAAATGTAGGAGAATATTTTTGTGACCTAAGGGTAGGAAAACTCATCATAAACACCCAATGCACAAACCATAGGTGAAAACTTAATAAACTTGATTACATCAAAATTTATTCCTGTACACCATGAGCAAAGTTAACAGAGATGATAGGTTGGGAAAAAATATTTGTAGCATGAAAACTAAAAGGGATAGGACATCAGTGGGAATAGCAGAGTAAAAACCTCAAAAAAAACCTGCTTCTCCATAAAAGCAATGAGAACATTGGCAAAAATAATCAAAATCAACTTTTTCAGAACTTTGGAAATTAACCAAAGGCTTGCAACAATCTGAGAAGCATTTATTCAAGAAAAATGGCTTAATCTCTGTAATAATAGCAGGCCTTTGGCCCAGTTTTCATGCCCCTGTCCCCACCTTGTCATAAGCCTTGGAAACTAACAGCCCTGAATTTATGGTAAAAATCAGCAAGAAGCTTAGCAGCCACTGGAAAGAACCACTGTCTTTGGAACTTCCCACAAACATGAACTCAAAGAATTGTTATTTAACCTGGCTGGCAGTTCTTTGGAAACTCCATTCCTAGGGCTTGTCTTTATAGACAATGACTCAGCCTCTCTTAGTGTAAATAGCCTTTCCCCCAAAGGCATTTGTCAAAAACAATCAAGGGCAATTGTTTAACAGGGCAGCTGCCCTTAATGGCAATAATAGTTGGGGCAAACAATAAGCTGACCCAAACTAGAAACTTTTATGCCTCCTACCTGCGTAGAATCCAATGCCAGCAATTTCCCACACAGGAACCTATCCTTGGACAACACAGGTCATGTCCACCTACTATAAGGAAAACTTAAAGTATGATGAATTAAATTCTCTCGCTTTGTCTTAGTGAGAGAAATGCATAGAACAAAATCTCTATCATCATTAAAAGCCCTCTGTAATGATAACAAAAATGCCTCGCCATAAACTAGATTTAATACAAATAGTATATTGCATATTTTTCATATAGGGTAACAAAGATTGGTCACAGGGTAACTTTTTTTCAAAACAAATACTTTAATACCTTACTAATATTCAAAACCAGTATTCTACCAACCAACACAGTTCTTCTAAAATAAATATTCAGTAAGTCTTTTAATTTGGGGAAGGTTTGGGAATAAATGTAGAGATGATAAAGCAAATACATTTAAATCTATAATTTGTTATGTAATATGTCAGAAGAAAATTTGATCTGATAGTTTTCTAGTGTTGACAGTTTTAGGGAAATATTAAGTTTATAAAGAGTATTAAAATGTTTGACATATATGTATTTACTATATTTATAGGTTTAATTTATTAGATTTACAAGAATTTTTTAATTGTTTGGGGAAGGTTTTTTTTTTAAATTTAATTTTATTTATTAAAAAAATTTTTTTTTTAATGTATCAGGGTCTCATTAGCTCTTATTACAAGAATTTTTTAATTGTTTGGGAAGGTTTTGATGGTCAAAGTTCTACATTTTCCTTGTTAGGTATTTAAAGTGTTAAGAGGAAAACAGAATATAATTAAATCACCAAATGCAGTTTAAAATATTAATGGAATTTAATTGACTATGTTTGTAAATAAGTCATTGTTAAGGAGTATTTCATTTGTTCAAGCTGAGTTAATTAAACACCAAAGAACAAGTGAAACTTACTATTCTAATATTATACAATATTTAAAAATTAAGGGCTTAAAGAAGTATTTTTAAATTTATAATGTTAAAACTAGAATATTAATTTAACCATAAATAAATATCTCTTTCTGTATGCAAAGACCCCCATAGAACATAAAAAAATCTTCTACTGAAACAAGTTACCTTCAAAGGATTAACAACTGGACTGCTTTCAGACCTGACATAACAATAGAATCCAGATGACAATGGAATAATACCTTCCTAGTGTAAAAGCTAAGTAACTATGAATCTAGAATTCTGTACCCAGCTATACTTTCATCTATTAGTGAGGGCAATTTAAAGACCTTTTCAGACAAAGAAAAATGAAGAGTTGGCCATTCCTAAACTCTCATGGAAAGGACTATTTAAAGACATTGAAGTAAGGTGTTACACTGGTGACCCCAGAGAATCAGGCCTCCCAGTATTTGCATCCTTGTACAGTCCCCTTGTGAATGTGCACTGTCCTTGTGATTAGCTTCAACCAATAGGATGTGGCAGAAGCAATACTATGCCAGTTCCATCTACCCTGCTGGAGAAACCACACGCAGAGACCAAACGGAGAAGGACAGGCCCAATCATTCCAGTGTCCCAGCTGAGTTCAGTTCCCAGACGACCTACCAACTAAATTCAGTCGCTCAAGTGCTCACCAGCAAGAACGGCCAAAGAACTGCCCACCTGAGCTCAGCCCAGACTGCAGAATCATGAGCAAATAAAATGATTGTTGTTTTAAGCAACTAAATGTTGGATTGACTTGTTATGCAGATAACAAACAGAAAGACTTCAGAAGGAAGTCAATTAAATCAAAATGAATCATCTTTTATATAGTGATCTAGAACCTCCCAGAATCTTGAAAATAATAACTTAAAAAAATATCTTCATGGGGACCAATAAAGGGGCAAGAAAGGTAATCTAAACTATTATAGAAGGAAATTCCTTACCCAGACATTATACCTATTAAAAGTAGACATAACTACCATGTTCATTTATGCAAATATATGTGATTTTTAAAGAAGCCCACAATAGTGAAGATCATCTAAGTGGGAAAACATCAAAGAAGATATTCAAGTTCTTAGTGGTTACTCTACTTAAGAATTCAAATCGGACCCAAAATAATTACTTAAAAGAAGCCTTGTTAGATGAGGCTTACAAAAAGTAAGCCAAAGTCTATGAAGAATGTTTGAAATTCACTCTCTGTTTCTTGGAAACTTCTAATTAAAATAGGAATTTTCCAAACAAGGATACACCAAACAAGTTGGTGTCTAGCCATCTATATTTTATCAACAAAGCCAGGATTTATTCAAACACACAACTTGTTCCTCATATTGATGCGGATTTAGCAGCTTTTGTTTTGAGAAATTTTCTTAACTTTTCATTTGTATCTACTTAAAAAACATATATCAGTATTATTTTTCTATTAGAAACCCCATTCTTCTAAGTAGTATTTATTTTCATCTTACATAAACGGATTATTAATGTAAAAATAACAGTACAGATTTTCACAATACAGTGAAAAAGAGAAACTTGAATACAACTGTAGCAAGAAATCATTGTTATGTTATACCTTGATGCAAAAGAAGCAACACAAACTAAAACCTATTTTAGAAAAATATTTTTAGCACTGTATCTGAATTCACAATTTTAAAGAATGTTAAAATATCAAGTAATTGATAAACAGCCAAAGTTTTATTTAAGTATGAAACACCTCCCTTACCAATTAGATCAGCTTTTCCAATTTATAAAGTTTTATTATATAAAACCCAAAGTGAACACTCATTCTTACAGGGACTCATATATGATGGAGCATAGCCGTTTGTTGAACTGACCATGGATGGCAGCCAGGAAATTGTGTGGTGGTACAAGACATAAAGGGCACTTTCATTATCAGTACAAGATGACATTGCTGAAATGCCAAAAACCAGGCGTAATTAAGTGGGCTGATGGAACAGAATGACTATGAGATGACTTTTGCTATTAATGCATGTTTATATACACATTTTCTGTCTATATGCATATATGTATACACACACATATATATATACATTAAAAATCTGGCATATACAGACTAGTTTATATACTAGTTATACTAGTTATAGTTTAAATGTTACATAAAATATTTTCTTTTAAATATCATTCTCATCTAGTACCCAAACACCATCTAAAATATGAATAAATTGCAGGTTTATATTGTGGTGTGTATATTAGTTAAAATTACATTATGACTTTAATCTGTTGAATAATATGTAATTATCATTAAACTAATCAATAAATATTTGTTGAGTCTGGGCATAGTGGTAGGACCTGGAATATAATAATGCTTTTGGCAATGAGAAATACCAGTAAAAGAGCAGACACAGAGAGAGAGAGGAAGAAGATAGTACAATGATAGTAAAGAAATTAAAAGGGCTTAAAGCCTTAAGGAAAAAAGAGAACTAAATGCGAGCAAAGATATTAACAAATTTGGAAGCTGGAAAGCAGATGGATAAGTGGCAATTGAGTTGAGTAGAGTCCAGTAAACTGGAAGCTAAGGGCTTGCGGAGGAGGAGGGGGTGGTGAAAATCAAGCCAATTCATGCCACAGCCTTCCAGGGAGGCTCGGGAATTGGAGGCATCAGACGTTTCTGAGGCAGGGAGCATGGGAAGTGGTACAAGTCGAAGCTGTAAACTGAAGATTGTTTGAGAGACTCCCAGATTTTCTGTCCTCCGCTCCAGGCAGAGGCTTGGAGGATTCCTCTAAGGGAAAATTGACAGACCTACAGACACTGATTATGGTGGTTCCCTTATGAAATGACCGGGCCCTGCCTGATCATCCTAGAACAAAGCCTATCTCTCTGTCTCATCTTCCACCACATCCCTTACTTGAACTAGAGAAGAAACAACTGCTCCTTATGAGAAAGTACTGAGACCTGACTGGTTAGTTAACAAAAAAGTCAGTTAAGGCAAAGAATCATAGAAAATTATGTAAACCATACTTATTTTCCTTTAACCAGTTCATTCACCAAAATTTTATTGAAGTGCAAAGGCATTTTCTTTGAGGAAGTGCCTGTTGGTTGGAATTCCACTTTATATTTCTTGCACAAACCACACGCCTAATGTGTCCTTTTCATTTTCCGTTTCTTTAACACAGAATGGAAACTTAAGGATGCATTTGAAGGAAAATGAGTACAGCGTCTTTCAAGATTTAAAAAATTCCCTCTAGCTCTTCTTTTATAGTTATTTTACCCATGCTTAATTAGCATTTTTAAAGTTAGTGATTAACCTTTTAGCAAGTCTTTGTAAAGTATTCAACTTTGAATGTTTTATAGAAACAACTGCTTTTTTTCTTACTCAGATTTTAATTTATAATATGTAATTAAGTTATAGAAATACAGTAACAAGTACACAGGCATAAATTGGTTCTGAAACAAGCATGACTTTCAGAAAGTATTCTCTGCCTCCTTGGTCTGAGTTATGTGCCCCTTCTCTAAATCCCCATGCCAAGCTATCAGGAGCAATAGGAGACTTAGGTAGATTTGGCAGGTCAAATAGGACCATGTACGCCATGGCAAAGAATTTGAAATTTACTCTACAAACAGTGAGAAGTAGCTAAAGCCTCCAAAGGGGAAGAGTGATGTCCTTCATGTTTTTAAAAGATCTGTCTGACGATGGTATGGAAAACATTATGGAGGAGGAAGAAAGGAAGCAGGACAGTAGTGGCTTCACTACATTGGTAAGATAATTTGGGATAGTATTTGGAGATAGAGGTGTCAAGATGGATTGACTGTAGAGGGTAGGGAGTTTTAGAATGACTTCTAGGTATCAAAACTTGAGCATCTGGGGGAATAGAAATGACATTAATTGAGATGGGGGGATAGGTTTGGATGGGCGAAATGAAATGGTCTATTCTAGCCATGTTAAGCTTGAAAAGGAGATTAGTTATCCAAGAAGAGATGTTAAGTAGTTGGTTGGATATCAGGCTTGAAGCTCAGGAAAGAAGCCAGGGCTGGAGAAAGAAATTGGTACTTGTATTAACTCCTTTGACTTCAGCCTTGATCTTCTATTCCGTGTTTCATCTATTTTGGGTAGTCTCTCTTGAGGACTCATATGTTAAATAGTGATATTAGCACCCTTCTCCTCTTCTACTTCCCATCTTCTGTCAACTGTATATTTATTTTTCTTCTTAAAGCTGATAACATAATTCTGATCTGTAACCATATTTAAATTTTCCATATTGTGTCTATAGAATAACGCTAAAAGTTAACTACTAAGTAGCACTTACAATACAATTACGTGAATTTTGTTCACTTAAGAGCCAAATGTTGTGCTAGGACTATATTTCTTTCTCAGTGGGTCCAATGCCCAGTGCCACTTGGGGAAGAAAAAGGTTCTAGTGTACATGTCAAATAAATCCTCTTTTCTAGGTTAAAAATGATTTCCCCTGAGAACTTTGAAGACATTAACTCCACTGTGCTCTTCCATCCGTGTTGCTTGATTCCATATACTTATTCCTTAGGTGGTGACTTAGTTTTCTTTTAATGGAAACTTCTGGAATCTTCTCTTTATAATTATTGTTTTGCAATTTCATAATGATGTATAGGTGTATATCTTTTTTCCCTTCATACTTAGATACACTCAGTAGACCCTTTCAATGGCTCTTCTTTATGTTGGGAAACTATCTTCCTATTATTTTTCTAGAGGCTGTGTAGAGTACTGGTTATTTTTACAGGTACTAGAGTCAGACTAAGTTCAAACACCAATTATTTGCTGTGTAGCCTTGGGCAAATTATTTAAACTCTGTGCTTGCTTTCTCATCTGAAAAATGAGAGTCTTAATAGTATTACTATACTATTATATGCCATAGGGTTGGTGTGGGAATTGAATGAGTAAACATTTAGAAAGTTCCATAAAGTACGTGGCAAATAGTATATGCTTAATAGATGTTATGTGTGGATATAATTATCTCGCCTTCATTTTTACTCTTTTCTGGAGCTCCAGAAAAGTTGGACCTCCAAGACTGATTCTCCATTTTGCTTTTATACTCTCATATTTTCTAAGGTTTTGTGTGTTGTTGTTGTTTTATGTTCTGTGATATTTCCTTGATTTTATCCTCCAGACCTAAAAAAAATATAATTTGGCATAATTCTAATCTTTGGTTGTCCATTCATAAATTAAGAATAGGATAGGAGACCAGTTTGAAATACTAAAGTAACTAGTGTGGTAGTTGACATCTAGCTGAGACAATGGGCTCTAGCATTCTTAATGTTGGGAGAGGGTAGAGTGCTCATGACTGGAGCAGTTATTTAAGAAACAGACTTTCAAATAACCCTCTGATTCTCCCCTCCCCCGTTTCTGTTATGCTTTGTCTGCTGACTGAGCCTTCAGATACTTTTGTGTTTTTTCAGGCAGAATGGCTCTTCACTGCATCTCCTTCTGTATATTCTAGGCTATTGCTTCTTTGCTCTTTTTTATCCGTCAACAGTCTTCCATTCCTTCTCAAAATCCAGAAAGCTCTTCCTTCCATTCTTTTCACCTTTATGGGTCCTTTATGGGTTGACTGCTTTGCTATCATTCAATAGGGTCTTGGGAGGCAGGGGATTTAGATGTTTGTGCTCAGTCTACCATCTTGAATCAGAATTGGAAACTTTATTACCTTTCTAAAAGAGACGCCATTGTTATAGACTATCTAATAGTTGGCCCTCCCTATTAACTACCACCCTTGAGGTAGAAATCATGTTAAATATGACCATTTTCTAATATCCTGACCTTCAATCTAGCTTCCCTTTGTATCCTTAACTAGACTGGCCAATCACAGAGGCCAGAAGGCTAAAACTGAGGGACTGTTGACGTCTAAAAGTAATCCTTCGCTGCCTACTGTCGTGTTCAGAAAATTTGATGTTTATCTCGTGAACTTTTGTGTGGGGTGAGAACAGAGCGGGTATTCAATAAATCCATTTTTGTTTGGACTTGATCCTGCACTTCTTTAAGACTTGCTAAAAATTCTACTCCTGCGGTAGAGATGAGTAGTACTGGGTTAAGAAACAGATACAACTTGAATAAATGTGAAAGACCTAGATTATTATAATGACATTGTCAGGTAAAACAAATTTTAGATCTCAAAATGTATGAATACTGTATAGAACAGTATTTCCTAAATTATGTTTTGTGGGATACCAGTCATGTGAGATGATCTGAAAAAAGGTAAAGTTGTCAATATTGGGAAAACATAGCATTCTTTATCCCTCTTCTTGGAAATTCATTATGCTTATGCTTAGAATAAGGGTTTTAAGAGTTCTGTAGTAAAAAAAAAAAACCACAAAACTGTTTAACTTTATAAATTCAGTTTTTCCAAAACTTATTTGACTTCCCCTGTTTTTTTGAGCAGTAGCTATAAACATCATAAAAACTAGTGCCCCTCATCAGAAAATCTACAAACAACAAATGCTGGAGAGGGTGTGGAGAAAAGGGAACCCTCTTGCACTGTTGGTGGGAATGTAAATTGATACAGCCACTATGGAGAACAGTATAGAGGTTCCTTAAAAAACTAAAATTGAATTACCATATGACCCAGCAATCCCACTACTGGGCATATACCCAGAGAAAACCATAATTCAAAAAGACACATGTACCCCAATGTTCATTGCAGCATTGTTTACAATAGCCAGGTCATGGAAGCAACCTAAATGCCCATCGACAGATGAGTGGATAAAGAAGATGTGGTAGATATATACAATGAAATATTACTCAGCCATAAAAGGGAACGAAATTGGGTCATTTGTAGAGACGTGGATGGATCTAGAGACTGTCATACAGAGCGAAGTAAGTCAGAAAGAGAAAAACAAATACTGTATATTAACACATATATGTGGAACCTAGAAAAATGGCACAGATGAACCGGTTTGCAGGGCAGAAATAGAGACACAGATGTAGAGAACAAATGTATGGACACCAAGCGGGGAAAGCGGGGTGGTGGTGGTGGTGGTGGTGGGATGAACTGGGAGATTGGGATTGACATGTATACACTAATATGTATAAAATAGATAACTAATAATAACCTGCTGTATAAAAAAATAAATAAAATTCAAAAACAAACAACAAAAAACAGTGCCCCTCCATGCACACTTTGAAAAATACTGCTCTATAGTGTTGCCTAACAGTTATAATTTTTAAAGTTTGCTGGCAATAATGAGCAGAATGCTACTAAATTTCTGACTTGGAAGCTGGTGTTATCAATGAACATTACAATTTTTATTATGTTGTATTAAACATATTTGGAGCTAAGTTATCCACTAGGAAGGGATAAGGAACTTGTCAAGGGCTGCACTTGCTGCATGTATATTTTCAACTCCTGTAGAGGACTAATTTTCCCAGGAGGTGCAAGCACGTATAATACATCTTAATTTGATAGCAGTAACCTGAGACAGTGGAGAACTGCTAACCTTACCTATTCCACAAGAAGGCTTTTGCAACTTGCTGTATTTGACTGGAGAAACAAATGGACATGTTGGTTTTTTAAAGTCACTCCTCTGGGTGCTCTTAGTGTCATAAGGTGGTTGGAAGGGATTTTCCAGTCCTTTACCATGTGACCACCAGTCACCCTTCATGGAAAAAAAAATGGAAACACAAAATTGGATACTGTAGGACATTTTCATTTTCATGTGTTTGATGATCAGTAATTTGATTCAACAAGTTATTGGATTTTCTAGTACTAAAATAGAGTTCTGAAATCTAGGACTAAATATATTTTCATAAAGACTGTATTTCCTAAGAGACACCTAAAAATGCATTATCATTATAATTTTAGCTAAAATACAGCTGCTAATTTCTTAAACTACCTTCTATCAACAGATTGAATGGTAAAAATCAACAAAATAGTTTCTATGTTTTGTACTACCATTTATATATATATATAAATATGCATATATATACACGTATGCATATAGTAAACATGATTTAATCTAAAACATATTCTATACTTTTCATTATGGCAATACAAATAATGTATTGTCATCTAAGATGGTGGTTTTCAAAGTTTTTAGTCCATGACCCACACCATGAAATACATTTTATGTCATGCAAGAGTACCCACTGCATACATATACATAAAACTAGAGGTTTCACAAAACAATACTTATTCTTACTACATGCAGTGCACTTGGCTATTTTTCTATTATATTACTTTTCTATTTCATCTCATAATGCTGGTTGCAGTCCACATTGATTTATAACTCACTAATGATTCAGTTTGAGAAACTTTGTTCTAAGCAGAAATATCTCCAATGTTACTGAATTTCTGATAATAAAACCTGAACTAAGTATGCAGGAAATGAAGACTCTTCATTAGCACATTTGATCTCTTAGAAGTTCAGAAAGCAGTGAGGTGAATTGTTACTCAACTTAGTACTGACTAAAAAAATTTTTTTAATCTGGTTGATCAGGTAGAATAGAACCTTGGGAAAAGGGAACTTGACACCTCGGAGTCCTTGGATCTTAGAGAATGAAAGTAACCTTGGGTATGTTCCAACACCTACCTGGGGCTTTAAGGGAAGAGATCAGCCTTTTAAAAGATCAACTGTGATTGCATTGTCAGAGACTTTAAAATATGATTCAAGGTGGATAAATATGAGATTCTAATAAGTTAAATTCTGAAAATACAATTGAAGCTACATTGATATAAAAAGAAGGAGGCATCTAAAGAAACTTGTGTGGCTACATAGGCAGTTAGCTTTCAAATGAGCTTAGTTTTCAAGGAGACAGGTGTGTGTACAAGCGGTGCACAAAATCAGATTCAAAGGAGAAACACTTGAATGGAGTCAGCTTGTCAGGAGACTGTCAAGAAGCTTAGAAGAGATTCATGAAATATACCAAGCAGCAAAAATCGGGTGTTCTGTGGGAAAGAATTCTGTTGCAGCAAGAAATCAAGGAAAGGCTTAGAATTTGGAGAAGAGTACCCTGCTTAGAGCTGAAAGTCAGAGCTATTCAACTTTAGGTTCTTCATTAAGGGAAGTTATCTTCAAACTGAAAAAGATGGGATGGACATGAACCAAAGAGAGCACTAAGCCCTGCACAGATGAAGACAGAGTCAGAACTCACTTTGCAACTGGAAATGAGGGCCAGTTTCCAGGCCAGTGACAGCCTGTAACCAGGGATAAAAATGAATGTTTGCAGAAATCAAAGAAATGTAGGAAGTGGGGAATTTTGGAGAGCAGGAAAGATCAGCCAATGCCTCATTTTTCAGAATGGACTTAAAGGTGAATTACATCTACTTGATGTAGATCCTAGGAATTCTAGAACATATCACTACACAGATGGTGTCTTCTCACTCTCTGGCTCAAAATAGTCACGTCTTACTGTTGTCAGAGTGCCTGCTTCTTGCAGCTCTTCCCTACTCTGTGATTGCCACGGTGCTTATTATGCTCCAAGGTCTAGGCCTTTTCTCACTTATTCTCATCACAATTCTATGAAGTGGGTACACCCACTGTACAGATGAGAAAACTGCTGGGAGATAAAGTAACTTCCCCAAGGTATATCACTAACACGTAGCAGAGCCGCCTCAATTCAGCCCGTCATTTGTCTGTGCATGCCTCTGATTTCTGTGCTACATTGCTATAGGAAATCTGCTGTGGAAGGCAAAGCCAGATAAACACAAATTTATTTAAATTATTTCAAAAATAAAAATAAAGAGGCTCTAAGTAAATATCCTGAGAAATCCTCTATGACAAGGTTTTAAGGCATACTCTTTATATCTTCTTTTGTTGATGGGAAACTTATTTTGCTAACATCCAAGTTACTGGAGAAGTGACTCTGGAATAAGTGAACCATGATGTCTGGCAGACTTCAATTTTTTTCTTAAACAAGAGTGTAGTGCAAAAGCTACCTTAAAGCAGAGATAATTCACCTTTCAAGAAGACTGGAATTTAGAATTTTACCAAAATGGTCTCTTTGGTTTCACAAATACGTATAAAGGAAGTAATGAGCAGTTTTTTCTGAAGTGTGATTGATGACTTCAAGACCCTTATAGTCGGTGAGTGTTCTGATTAGTGTTGTCAATTGGATGAATCTTCACTTCAGGAGAATGAAATGCTACAGTTCAAAAACTGTTGTGTTTATCTTTTCTATTTCTGGAGAGTCTGCCCTATGCCTGAGAAGTCTGGTTCCTTCCTGGAAGAGAGTGTGTATGCACCCAGGCACACGTGCATGCCTTTTTGGTCCAAGCATTTGCTCAGAGAGATTATAAGACAAAAGGTAAAGGCAGAGGCTTATTTTTTTCCTTCACCGCACACTGAAGAGAAAGACTAAGAATAAAAATGTACTGCTCTGTGTACTATCACTTACATTGGATTGAGAGGTGCATGTGGAAGTATTTATGATTAAATAAACCAAACCGGGAAAGGTCCTCTATGTTATTGCTTTGCCTAGGTTTTGGGGGTCAGACCACATCTTGCAGACTGTAGAGGGGGTTCTGCCTACAGAAAGAGTTTTTCCCAAAACTTTGCACCCAGAGAGAGGATGAAGTCCTCCCTTCCAGGCCAAAGCCTGTCTCTTTTCCTGCTGCAGGATGACCGTCACTGGGGCTCCATGGGAGGGAGGTGCCTGGTGATTCCTGATGACAAGGCTCCCTATAACCCCGGCTGCTGGAAGGCCTAAGAGCCATTGTGCTGTGGGCCCCTTAGTCACATTTGGAAACCACCGTGAGGCACTCTCTGTTACACTTCTGTCAGCCCTTTGCCTTCAGAAATGCACCATTTGCTTCCATTCTTTGGGAAACTAAGGGAGAATCCTAGGGGAAATGTAGTAAAAAGTAAGTGGGGTATCCTGGAGGGACCAGTTAAGAGAATATAAGAGGTGGTGTGCCAAGCTCTATGGCGCCCTGGCCAAGATGGCTACTGCTGCTTGTGGTGGTGTGGTGATCTGTGGACATCAAATTATACTTTATGGATTCCTAGGGAAATCTGGACTTTTGACAACACCTTACACATAGAGTATCATATTTTTTAAATGGAGCTCAGTGGCTTTAAAAAATTTGCTGTGTTATAGCAAACACTAGAGTTACACTGTATCTACGTTCCTCTATGTTTTGTTGTGGACCAGAAAGAACGCTGAAAAATACCTCTTTTTAAGCAATTCATAATAACAATTCACAATAACAGTTATTCCTGCACTGTGTTCTGTGGAACACTGGTTCTGCAGCATATTAATAGGTGTTATATAAAAGAGGTTTCCATAGTTAAAGAAATTTGATAAATACTGAGTTAAACAAGTTAAGAACCTTTATCTACTAATGTGAATTGTGAAGCTCTGAGAAGGGTGTATAAAAATACAGGTTTTCCAAAACATATGTGACTTCGGAACTTTATTTTATTGAGCACATTGGCAAGGACTAGTGCTCCAAAAAAATACATTTTGGAAAATACTGACCCAGTATAATCTTTTTTGAAATATCAATATTTACTAATATTTAAAAACACAAAGACAACCAAATTAGTTTTCATTGGAAATAACTGAGCTAAAGCTCCTTTTTACTTCTTTTAGCACCACCAATTTTATGTCCCTATGTAGAACTGTATAATTGATTATTTCACTTAAAAATCTTGTAAATAAATAAAACCGACCAATCTGGTATTCTAAAGATATTATCTTAGCAAAATACATAAGACAACAGATATATGTCAATTGAAATATTTAGGCAACTTTATTTTCTTTACTTTTATTTTAAAGCCAGTATTACTATAAGCCAGTTAATTTTTTTAAACCAAGCTAACCTTTAAAAAGAAAACTGTCATCTTAAGTAAAAGAACAAAGTTTACAAATATGTGAAATGAGCATTCTTTATTACTCCTTGGGTACTTGGAAATGAGTACATTTAAGGGTTTTTTGTTGTTGTTGGAGGGGGTAGGTTTAGTTTTGTTTAAGTATGTTCATTCCCTTCACTCCACGCCCAATGTGAACACTTAGCTCTGTGATGCATCTTTGGTCTTTGTACCTCCTTGTTCAGCCCTCCTTGTTCAGCCACTGTGAACCTCTCTTACCTATCCTCTTACTTCATTTCAAACTCACTTTCACCACCTGTTTAAGGTCTTTGACTCATGGAGCTTTGAGCACTAATAAACAAAGATTCTACTGCTGCTATTACCCAGTCTTGTTGATAGAGCAAGCTACTAACGCTTCTGTACATTTATTTTTTTCAAGACACCTACAAAGTAGGAACAAGAGAAAATTAGATTTATTTTAAAATTTCTTTATGTTTCA
This sequence comes from Monodon monoceros, assembly GCF_005190385.1. NCBI lineage: Eukaryota > Metazoa > Chordata > Mammalia > Artiodactyla > Monodontidae > Monodon > Monodon monoceros. The sequence goes on from NW_021703775.1 coordinate 43,513,351, forward strand.
TATTTCTCTTCTCAAACCAGCTTCTTTTCCTTATGGGGTTCAGGATGGGTTAACAGTTTGGTTTAAACTTGGCCTTGAACTAGAGCTCAGGAGAGTCATTCATTAACTTTTGCAAGAATTATGAGGACTTCACTAACCTGGATTTCTGTACCACATTTATTTCCCCCAGAGGCATGTTCTATCAATATCTTTTAAATGCTCAATAATTATTTGTTTATAAAACAAAAGAGCCTTAAAACTGCCCTTGTAAGGGTTTACTACATGATATTAAAGCATGTTTGACTACAGGAATTTCTGCCCCCAAAAGCTCTCATATTCACACACACGGCCATGGTGTGCTGTTTCATGACAAGAACAGTTGATGTTATCAGTGTAAACAGAGCGCACGAAAAGCAATCTCCATTTAAATGTTGAGTTAAATCACAACTACACCTAACCTTACATGGCAAAAGAGACTTTGCAGCTGTGATTAAGGATCTTGCTAAGGAGAGATTATCCCAGATTCTCTTCTTCTGAGGACCCCAATATAATAACAAGGGTCCTTAGAAGAAGGAGGCAGGGAAGTCGGTCATAGATTTGAAGACAGTATGTTGTTGGCTTTGAAGAAGGGGCCATGAGCCAAGGCAGGCAACCTCTAGAAGGTGGAAAAGGCAAGGAAATGGATTCTTCTTTAGAGCCTCCCGAAGGAACCAGCTCTCCCAATAGACAATGAGATTGATTATGTACTTTAGAGCTTCAGAACTGTTGAGAATAAATTTGTGTTGCTTTAAGCCAGTGTTTAAGTTTGTGGTAATTTGTAACAGCAACACAGGAAATTAATACAATAAATTATACCTCAACGAAACTGATTCTAAAAAAAAGAATGGAATATATTTAATATGATAGTGAATAAAAGTGTGATTTGTCTAAACCAACAGTCCTGGATCAGAAACATGACTGTGACATTTGCTTACTATGTAATCTCAGGTATGTTAATTTACTATATTAGAGCATGTTATCATCTAAACTATTTCCAATAATACCTCCTAGAAGTTGTGCAGATTAAAGGATATAACTTATACAAAACACTTAGCTCATTCCTAGCACTTCATACACTTTCAATAAATGGTAGCTATTTTATAGAAAGTATCTGAATTACTGAGTATCATGGGAAATTTTTATATTATTTGTCACAAATACAATATTAGAGATTTCTTCAATAACCCCTCCTACCCACAAGCACCGCTGAGTGACTATAATCTGACCCGATCTAGAAAAACAATTATTTGGATTCCTTCCCTATATATATATATATAGTTTGTATGCAAAATTATCAGTAAGGATAGTTCCAGCTTACTGCTTTTAACTATTGGATTATAAAAAATATTAGTCTGAGATCTGTCACATCCTTTAAGTAGTCTGTGACAAAATTATCCTGCAAAACACTTCTGAATCTAAATCTATATTTGTAAATAATGAACATCAATCCAACCTGATCATCTGGCTCGTTTTGGGGATCTATGTAGGGAACTGGTTCATTGCATGTTCTTACATTTGTGTTAATGAATTTAGCATAATATACATGTCCTCTCCCAACACATGGTTTTGAATGTTGAATACTTTTTCCAGGCTTTTTTTCATGTTTCGTTTCTTCTTTTTTTTCAGTTACATACAGTATACCAGCATCTTCTATTTCATGCTGTCTGAAAAACAGAATTAAATAGTATATCATTTATCCAATGAGCATTTCAGTGCTGAGTCATAATTACATAAAATTAGATTTAAATATATTTCAAGTGTCAAGACAATTTAGGCTTTATTAATAACTATTAGGGGCTGGTGCAATTAAAATTTGGGAGGGTATCCTGTCATTCGAAATTATATAAAAGATAAAGAGATTTGTGTTAATAGTGATTATTTATTACCATATACCAATGTAGTGTACAGATTCATTTGCTTGGAGTTAAGAAAGAGTAGTGATTTGATCATTCTTACAAATTACGTTTACAGTATTTATTCATGTGCCTAAGTTACATGCTAATCTTAACTCATCTTCTTTAAGAGTTAGTTACCTAGGGGCTTTCCTGGTGGCGCAGTGGTTGAGAGTCCGCCTGCCGATGCAGGGGACACGGGTTCGTGCGGTCCGGGAGGATCCCACATGCCGCGGAGCGGCTGGGCCCGTGAGCCATGGCCGCTGAGCCTGCGCGTCCGGAGCCTGCGCGTCCGGAGCCTGCGCGTCCGGAGCCTGTGCTCCACAACGGGAGAGGCCACAGCAGTGAGAGGCCCGCGTACCGCAAAAAAAGAGTTAGTTACCTAGTATATTTAGCTATCTGGACAAGGATAACTAATTTTAAAGGCTCACCTGGCAAACTTATAAAAGCTACCAAAAGAGCACTATTATTTATCTTTTCAGGAAAAGACCACTGTGCAGACATCAGAATAGCTAATTCAATTTCATCATTTTTTGCTTCTAATAACTACCCTGGAAGAAAAATAAAAATTATTGAAATTTTTAAATGTTAAAAAATATTTTAAAAGGAATAGTTTATAATTTTTTTCTCCTTTTAAATAAGGAGTAACAGGAGTATTTTAAAATTTTGCGTACTTGAAAAGTAAAGGAAGGTAAGAACAAAATATTTGAATTTAGATTCTTTTTACATAGAAATTTAAAAAATCAAAGCCCTGACCCATGGAAGGTGAGTGAATAAGATTCGAAATTTATAGAGAAAGTGATTAGTTCTGTTTAGCCTTGTCCATGGCCCTACCTTACTTCAGACTAAAGCAGGTCCATCTCTTCTACCCCATGTCATTTTTTTCAATTAAAAGCCTCCAGTGGCTTTCCACTGCATTTACGATAAAACACTTCCTCCTTATCGCAGTTCTGAGGCCCTGTGTGGCTGTGCTCCAGCTAATCTCTTCAACCACTCAAGCCTCTCTCCCTTCCCTTCTCCAGCCAGCCTGCCTACTCGCAGTTCCTGGAACACACCAGTCTCCTCTCCCCTCAGGGCATCTGCTCTTCCCCAGCTCCCTGAACAGCTGGTTCATTACCATTTAGGTCTCAGCTGAAGTCATCTCCTCAGAAACTTTTCCTAGATTTCCCCCTCCCCACTCCATGTATTCTCTATTTTAGTACTTTGTTCATTTCTTTCATTCTACAATTTATCATTTATGTACCTACTTTTTGTTTTCGTGTTCTAGTCAGCACTACAAATAATCCTGTACAAGCCAGTAAGTTCCATTAAGGTGACAATCGGGTTTCATTCATTATGTACCCAACATCCGGACAATTGTCCTGATTGTTGCAGGTAAACAGATTGGCATTATACTATTTACACATTCCTGGTGAATCTGCTGGACTAGTTTTTCACTCTGGCTTTGCGTTAGCTGTACACACCCAAGCCTCATCCAAATCACACACGACATTCAGTACCCTTGTATTCCAGTTCTCTGCATCCCAGCAGAAGTTGCTCTCTGCAAAGGATTTGGAAAAAATGATTACTGGTAAAGTGTAAATTACTTTGAAGGTTTTTCTGTTATCTTTCCAGAGATGAATTTATTTAAAGGCCTTAATTGATTTATCACTGTAGACTTCTGGCATCAGTTTTTTTCCATCTCCTTCTCATAGTTGTAACCCAACAATAAATTTGTACTAGAATCAGGCCTTAAGGAAAGGACCGTAGCTATTTGTTCACATACTGATGCATTCATGTGATGAAGGATTTGTGGTGTGAGTGGCTACAGATTGACTCATAAATGTGAAATGTAGGGTTCTGTAGTAATCTCTTACTAGAAGGAAAGCACAGTTAAAAATACTAATGGGCTCTGAAATAAGTCAGACCTGGGTTGGAATCCCAGCTCTGCCATTTACTATCTGAGCCTTGGTTTCCAATCCTTTGCATGATAAGGACAATAATACCTATTGTGAGACATGTGAGAATAACATTAAATAATTCATTCTTTCAATAAATATTTATTGAGCTATGTGTCCAGTGCTGTTTGAGGCACTGAGGATAGAGGAGTAACAAAAGAAACAGAGCCTTACATTCCAGTGGGGTAAGGCAGTTGAGAAATAAAAAGTAAAATATATAGTTTGTTAGATGGTGTTAAGTACTAAGGACAAAATTAAAGCAGGGCATAGGGGAAAGAAGTGCATGTATATGGGAGGTAGGTGGCATTTTTAGATAAGGTAGAGGCTGAGTTATGAAGGTGGCAACTGAAAAAAGACAGGAAAGAGGGGAGAGAGCTAAGTGGATATCTAAGGAAGCACATTCCAGCAGAGGGACGTGTAAATGCCGAAGCTTGGAAGCAGAAGCACCTGACCTCAGGACGGTGCTTCTCCAAGCGTAGTTCCTGGAATAGCAGCCCTGGCATCAGTTGTCAGCTTGTCAGAAATACATATTCACAGGTCCCATTCCCAACCTACTAAATAATCTCTGGGGCAGGTTCCCAGGAAACTTTTAACCAGCTCTCTAGGTGATTCTCATGTGTTAAAATTTGAGAACCACTGTTTTAGTGACAAAAATACAGGTTTGGAAGCACATACCCCTGGCTCCACACCATAACAAGCTGTAACAAGCTGCTTGATTTAATAGTTCTGAAAATTTAGGGTACATCAGAGTCACCTGGAGGTCTTGTTAAAACTCAATTATCATGCGCTTCTTCTAGAGTTTCTGATTTGGTATGTCTGTGGAGGGGAGCCCGTGAGAACTGCATTTCAAATAAGCGCCCAGGTGATGCTGATGCTGTTCTGAGGACCACACTTTGAAAACCACTGCAGATGGCTCAGGGAGGCCTCAGTGCTGGAGGAGAGGGAGGCAAGGAGCAGACAGGGCCGAGTAAGGCAAAGGCGCACATTGTGTAGGCCCCACTGGCCGCTGTAGGAGCCTTAGCTTTTCCTCTGCAGTGGCCAAGGGAGAACGTGATCTAACTTTATGTTGTAAAATGACCACTCAGAAGACTGCATTGAGGAGGCTGCAGAGGGGCGAGGGGAGCAGCGAAGACTTCTGCAGTATACAGGTAAGAGACGCTGGTCCTTGGGCCAGGGTGGTAATGACGGTGGAAGTGCTGAATCGTGGTGGATTCTGGATATATTTTAAAGGTAAAGCCTACAGAATTTGCTAATAAATTACATGTGGGGTGTGAGAAGTAGTGGATGATTCAAGATGACGTCAAGAATTTTAGGCCAAGCTATGCATGTAAAGTGCCTGATACATAGTAGGTGCCCAGTAAACAGTGCGTTTTAAAAAGTATTATTGCGCTCAATACTCGAAATGAGAGGTAGGAAGGGGATTGGCAGAGGAAAAGCCCTGATGGCCCGAAGACTCACCCTTCCGATCTCACTTAACCCTTCAAGTAGGAAAACATTTTTCGGAAGGGGAAATAGAAAAACAAACCCCAGCACTTACGGCTGCCTTTCCTCCTTTCTCTCCATGGGCTCCTACGGCCTGCCACGAGGCAATGAGGAGCCTCACGGGAAGACCAGGGAGTAAGCCCCAACAAGAAAGGGGCGCGCGGAGAACCGCGGCAGTGACTTGTGCGTTGCTAAGCGACAGCGGACTGGGCACTAGGCCTCGGAAAGCGTCTTGGGGAGGGGGGGCAGGACCCGGAGCGCGCAGGCGCAGTAACCCGGTCGGGTCCACAGCGAGCGCGCGCGGCTGGCGGGGCGTGGGTGGCAGACAGGGTCTATTTGCCGGACCCGCCCAAGGCTCTACACCCTGCGTTTGAACTTGTCCTTCCCGTATCCGGCCGGGCTGGGTATTTATCAGGGCCCACTGGATCCTTCGGGATCAGCAAGGGGCGATTCCGGAGCCTCCTCCGCGGCCTTGGCTCTGATGCCGGGGGCTGAGCTGCTCACATCCCTGCCTCGCCAGCCCTCCAGAGCCCCGCAGGACGCCGCCCCGGCTTAGCCCACGTTTGCCGGAGCTGGCTCCAGAAGGGCGGGCAGGCAGGAGAGAAACTTGTTTTCCCATGAACCATTAAATACTGTGCAAGTCATCATTTGCTGCTCCTGGGCTGCTTAGTCTTTGCATGAGAAAGCTTGGCTGTCGCTGTTCTCCACGATTTCTGACACATCCTCTTTCCCCAACCTGGGAGCAAGCCTTAAAATAAAACAAGGGAACACTCATCTCCTACAAATGAGGCTCCCTGCGGTGTGTGCATCTGTTCCAGCCTGAGCGGGGTTCAGAGTTGGGTAGAGGGGACTGGAGGCTATGGCAGCAGGTTGGCGCTTGTGCGTGGAGCACTTCTCCAAAAAGAGCAAAGCTCCTGGGAAAAGCAGATGATGACTTGCGTCCACCTTCTGGCCCTGGAATTTCTTACCTCATTCCACCATTGCTTCCCAGTTTCCACTGCCAGAGCCAAATGTCTTTGGCATCTGTTATGGTAACTCATGCATCTCCCTGGATAATGGGAAAAGAAAGTTCCTTCTTGAATTGAATTCTGTTATGTATCGGGCTATGCACGTGCATATGTTTTGTAACCTAGGGTCAGTCTTAACATGTGTTTACATTTACCTGGAAAAATGGGGGAGAGCAGAGGTTGGTTCTAGGATTCATTGTACATAAGTGAGCTTAAGTCCCATGAGGAAGAAGAGTATATGAATAGAAGTTTGATAACTAGGTATCAAACCTAGACACCTGAGGGTGGACCTTGTTGGTAAAAAGACTGGAGTGTGTGTGAATATGTGGTTATGTGTATGTGTTCTTGGGAGTAAGGAGTGGCTGGGTAAATAAATATGGGGAGAGTGAGTTGAAACCAAAGGCAGGGCATTAACATTAATGAGCTCCTTCTTGGGAGCCAGGCATTTGCTTTGCAGTGTATTAAATGCCTCCTACTTATCTGGTTTTATCCTAACCATCAAACTGTGATTAGGAGCATAGGCCTCCGGGGCAGTCAGTGTTTGAATCCTGATTCCACCACTAAGTAGCTGGTTCAGCAGGGCAAATGTTCTAACTTCTCTGAGCCTCAATTTCTTCATCCACAAAATGGGGGAAAGAATACCTAAGGTTGTGCAAGGTGTAGATGGTGTAACACAGGTAGAGAGAGGACTGCCAAACATGTAGTAAGTCCTTGGTTGTTATTAGCTATTATTTTTATTGAGCAATTTGATCTGCATATGCTACCAGATATCTTAAGGCTCAGTCAACTCTCTTATCATTCCTTCTAATTTCTATTCCAACCTTCACCAACCTCTTGAAGGCTCCTAGAACCCCTCACCCTCAGGGACAATCCCAACTGCTTGGTAGGAAAAAATGAGAAATTTTCTCAAGTTTCTCCCTCTCAGAAAAACATATTCACCTGCATTCAAACAGGATGACAGTTGTTTGATTCTGAGTCATATAGTATTAGTCTAAAATATAAATATATTTCAGTCTCTTTCCAGCTGTTAACCAGTGTATGTGTAGGTTTATTAAGGGATATAAGAAACACTTTTAATTTTATTTATTTATTTTATTTTTGGCTGTGTTGGGTCTTCGTTTCTGTGCGAAGGCTTTCTCTAGTTGCGGGGAGTGGGGGCCACTCTTCATCGCGGTGCGCGGGCCTCTCACTGTCGCGGCCTCTCTTGTTGCGGAGCACAGGCTCCAGACGCGCAGACTCAGTAGTGTGGCTCACGGGCCTAGTGGCTCCGCGGCATGTGGGACCTTCCCAGATCAGGGCTCGAACCCGTGTCCCCTGCATTAGCAGGCAGATTCTCAACCACTGCGCCACCAGGGAAGCCCAAGAAACACTTTTAAAAAAGAAATTGTGTCTACCAAAAAAGAAGTCACAATCTAGTTAGAATACAGGAAAAAATTTTGAACAGCAATGATACTTAAGAGCATTATATAACTGATAGTCACAAGTTTTCAATTTCAGTACTGATAATAATACAGTATTACAAAAATGTGCCCATCATTTATTACTGGAACATCCCCTGTAGGGCACTGCAAAATGATATGGACCTTTTAAAATAACTATTGACTTTTTTATGTAGAAAAAGCACTGGACTGCTGTTAGTTTTTTCTACTACTAACTAGCTAACCTGACCTAGCAGAGACACTTAAACCTCTCTGCTGTAAATCTCACTTGAGAGGTAGTCAGATTAGATCATCTTTATGATCCCTTTCAGCTGTAAAATACAGTGATTCTACTGGAAAATTTTTGTCTGAGAACTCAATGAACACACAGGCCTAAATAATACATGAAATTTTCTCATTTGTGTTAGGTAATTTGGATACTTGTCAGCGAAGAAGTCAAAGTGGTGTACTAATATTGGGCAAGTTAAAAATACCAGAGCTATTTGAGCTGGAACACCATATGTGAGGAAACACAATAAGATGGAAATTGCTCATCCAAAATGTTATAGATGCAGAAAATTGTCAACACTTCTTTTCGAACCATAGGAAAATGCCAAAAATAATGAAGGTACAGTTGTATAACCTGCTAGGAAAGCTGAGGCTCAGGAAGATCCAGCTGCTTCTCAGTTCTTTCTTCAGTGATGGGATACAGGTGAGGCTCTCTAGAATATGGCAAAAGAGCAAAGCTCTCTCTAATCTTATTTATTGTTTTAAAGATAGGTTTTTTTTTCTTTGTCTCATATACATGTGTTGTAGGGATTAAATGACAAAATGCATGCAGAGAACTTATCCTAGCACATAGTAAGCACTCATTAAAAGTTGGCCTTAGTATTCTTCCTATTCATATAATTAGTAGGATAGAAAGTTCATCAAGTACACGCATTACATTGTCTTTATTTCATCACCTTAGACTCTAAGAATTTTATTAAGCCAAAATATACATTAATTTGAGGGCCATGGGAATGAGAATTATTAGTGTTAGGTTTGTTCATCTTTGAGGATGGATAGGTTCAAATGAATTACAGATATGAAAGGGACTCTGAATTTTCCTCTGGTTTAAGTTCAAAGCTAATTGATTTATAGCTCACTTTTAAGAGAGAAGGATTACTTTATATCTAACTTTTAAGAGAGGGATTACAAAACAAGTATGACATGATCTCTTAAAAAGTAAAAATCTCTAGTATAAATCATACAGAGTACTCTGATATAAGTGATCCTGGATGTATACATGGGTATGTTCATATTCATAGAGATGTATAAATTAAAATCTTAAAAATTTTATGAAATTTCTTGAAATTTAAACAGTTACAGCCTGGGTTACTCCAAAATCATTGTTAGAAATCATTAGTTAGGAAATTCACCTGATTGAAGGAAGAAGACTGTATTTTATGAATTTGGAGCGTTCTAACCACCTCTATAATTGCATGATTCAAGGTTCATTTTGAAACAATCCAACTATGGTCATGTACATAGAGGCTGTATAACCAAAGGATGAATGAAAAGCTGGTCTTGGGTGGCTAAAACAGTAGAGGGCCATTTTGGTACTATAGAGGTTTTTGGTTTTTTGTTTTTAAATATTTATTTATTTTTTTGGCTGCCTTGGGTCTTTCATTGTAGGATCTTTGCAGCACGCAGGATCTTTCATTGTGGCACGCGGGCTCCTCCCTTCGTTGTGGTGTGCGGGCTTCTCTCTTTTTGTGGCGTGCGGTCTGCTCTCTCTAGTTGTGGTGCGTGGGCTCTGTAGTTGTGGCACACTGGCTTAGTTGCCCTGCGGCATGTGGGATCTTATTTCCCCGACCATGGATTGAACCGGCGTCCCCTGCATTGCAAGATGGATTCTTAACCACTGGACCATCAGGGAGGTCTCTATAGTGGTGTTGTAAGTAGAGTGATCGTGTAGTAAAGTTTTGTGAATAGCTATGGACATATAATTTCTTGAGGAAGGAAGAATGCAAAATGAAACATGGTTGGGGTGTTACCATTATCAAAAAGTAAGGACACTAGTCTAAGCTCTCTACTTTTGATGGTTTTTGATGTCTTCTAGCTTCTTTTCTAGGCTATTTCCCTTATTTTATTTGAAGACTTCCAGAGATGTAATCACCTTCCTGGAAGGTTGTTACCACGTCTTATCTAACTATTGAGCAATCCAGTACGTACTGAGCACCTGTATGTTCTGGCCTGTTCTCACTGGACCATGGATTTTAGTTTATTCATTTGAGATTCTCAGCACCTAGAAAAGTACCTTGCAAACAATATGCCTTATGAACAAGATTGTCCCAGAAGAATTCTTCTTTATATCCTACAAAACATATATTACTTTTCATTTTTAAGTGTTTTTTATGGACACAGTCGATCATTGTCCAACAAATTCCTTAGAGAAGCTCCACATTTTAAAAATGGTAATTAAAACTACCTTTAAATTAAAAAGAATTTTTTATTGAAGTATAGTTGATTTCTAATGTTTAAAACTACTTATTAAGCTAAGCAACTTAGATTCTTCAACTTTTGCCTGTAAAAATCTACCTTTGATCGCTTTGATACAAATTGCTATTCTCTGTTTTTTCCCTTGGGAAAAAGAACTAATATTTATTGAACTTCAGAGTTAGGAGACCTGAGTTTAAGTCCTAGCTCTGTGATTAAAGTTCTGTGACTCTGGGCAAGTTATTTAAATTCTTTGAGCTTTAGATTTTGAATATGTCTCTTGTTAATCTTTAAAAAGTAAATGAATAAGAAAAGACCCCAAAAGAGTAGAGATAAGAACTTCTCTTGTAGGGTTGTTATGTTAAATAAGATATGTATAAAGCACCTGGCACAAAGTGGGTACTTAATAGGTATCATTTACCACCACACTTCCCCATCTTTACCCCTTGTGGAAGTCACCCAGCTAGAAAGTGATATAGCTAGGATTGGGGTTTAGATCAGTCTCTCCTTTTTTATACCTCATTGCCTCTACATCTAGTTTCTCTACCTCTTGCTTTAAACCATGGCAATAAAAATTGAACATAAAACTCTAAATAAGGTCTTCCTCATGTCACTATGGTATTATGAGAGTGGGTAAAAATAACTAGAAAGGGTAATATTGGCCAGTGTGATAGGAGTGGAAGCCTTCTAGACAGGAAGGTGTGCTAGGGGAGGAGACCATGATAACCATCCAGTGATGGGGGGAGGGGGTGTGTGAAAAGTGAAAGTTTGCACTATCTATTTGTAAAGTGTCACCATACACAATGCATTCTGACAGATGTGCAGCAGTTAGAGCTGATGTTTAGGTGCCATGGTTGGTAAAACGAACAATAACAATCCAAGGAAAAGCACACAATCACAAGTCACCACCGCTCCATGTAAAGTCATGACTTTACAGGGCGCCACAGTTTCAGACTATGAACTGCTAAACAGTAGTAATCATTTTGATATGGATGGTTTGTCTACCATATAGAGCTACAATAAATTAAAAATTTCTTTCCTTCTGTAACAAAAGTGAAGAGTTAGGAGCTAACTTATAGCTTCCAGTTAAAGAAAAATGAAGACAGAATATACCTCAAAAGAAATCACAGTTGAGGTTTTAAATAGAAAAGTACAACACTTTTAATTAATAAGCTTTAGTTTAGTTTACCTCAAATACCTCCTAGACCTCTATCATTCCTTTCAAAATGGTATGGCGAATGAGCATTTCACAAGTTGCCACTCTTAAACTGTTATTCTAAAATATCCTTTTCCCTGTATGTAATTATAATGGTATTATGTGCTTCAAGCTATATTTAATTATTTTGGTATTTATAAGATTTGCAAGAGTTTGGAAATTTAGCCATGTTTTTTATCCTCTTATAGTAAGCCTGGAAGCAAACTATTTACCTATTTACCTGATTTAAGTCTTTCTTTTCTTCATCCCTTCCTTCCTCCCTCCCTCCCTTTCTTTCATCTTCCTTCCTTCCTTTCTTTCTTTTTCTTTCTTTCTTTTTCTTTTTCTTTCTTTCTTTCATCTCCTTCCTTCCTTCCTTCCATCTTCCTCCCTTTCTCCCTCTCTTCCTTCCTTCCTTTCTTTCTTTCATCTTCCTTCCTTCCTTCCTTCCTTCCTTCCTTCCTTTCTTTCATCTTCCTTCCTTCCTGCCTTTCTTTCTTTCTTTTATCTTCCTTTCTTCCTTCCTTCCTTCCTGTGCCAACCTCTGAGGCTTTAATAATGGGTTGTAAGATTCAGGAAAATAAATCTTACAGGATTTCCCTATATTTTAAGAGAACATAGGCAACATTAGAAAGAAACCTGGCATTTCTGCAAATTTTTTGCCAGGTAGAGAATAGATATGGGAAATATCACAGTCTTTACTTTATTTGGATAATGGCTAGTCAACCCTGTGAGGACTGCAGGGAAGACTTTGAGCCATTGTTGAAGGTAATGAGTTACCACACTGAACAAGGGCCTGGGCTTCCTTGTTGGAAACAGATTGGTCCAGTGTGACCTTTCTGAGCCTCTGTGCCTTTGGCTGTACGCTTAGCTACTAACATCTACCCTACCTGCAGCAACAAGGTTAAAGGAGCAGTTATACACAAAAGAGCTTTGTTAAACTGCCCTTTATTAAATGCATCAGTTGGGCCATAGCAGTGTCCTAACCTTACCCTCTTGGGGTTAGTTTCACAGGACAAGGCAACTCCCTGTGTGTTAAGTACAGTTTGTCTCAGCATGTACTTTGGCAACAGCCTCTCCTGCAAACTTGCATTTGCTTTTGCTTTTTGTTTATATTTTAGGTTCTGCTTGTTTGTTGATAATCCTCAGTTTAAGCCATATTTTATCTGTGTGAGAATATTCGGCTGAGAAGCTCATTCGCAAGATAATCTGCTCCAAACTCATACTTCTCTCTCTAAAGACAGACCAGAATAGTATAGAAGATAGGACCAAATAATTACCTTCAGACTTTTGTTTTAACTGGAATATGAGCTAATTAGATTGGATGAGAAGAGAAAGTCTTGCTCATGGGAAAATATAATGATTCTAAGTATGTTATTTCCCTAGTGAATGGTTGAGGTTACATAAAATAAAATATATAGAAACCATATAATTTTATCTTGGGTGTACTTCATGGGGTTATATCCCAAACTTATTGTTTTCTTTCTGTCACTTTCTATTCATATATAGTAATATGAGACTTGTGATTTTTTCTTTTTAAACATTTTATTTTAATCTTCTCTAAGAATTTTTTATACTTTTTTACTTAGATCCATTACAGTCTTTTTTTCTGAACTGAATATAGATAGGCCTGAAATTCTACTTCCTATTTTTTTTTTTTTTTTTTTTTGCGGTATGCGGGCCTCTCACTGCTGTGGCCTCTCCCGTTGCGGAGCACAGGCTCTGGACGCACAGGCTCAGTGGCCATGGCTTACGGGCCCAGCCGCTCCGCGGCATGTGGGATCTTCCCGGACCGGGGCACGAACTCGTGTTCCCTGCATTGGCAGGCAGACCCTCAACCACTGCGCCACCAGGGAAGCCCTACTTCCTATTTTTAATATTCTCTTTGCTTCTCATTCAGTATTTCAAGGAATATAGCACAGTGGTCACAACTGTGCCCTGGAGTTGGACCACCTGTTAGCAACTTGGAGCAAGTTTGTCTTTCTGAACCTTAATTTCCTCACAGTAAAGTGGTAACAATGACCGTACCTGCCTTCCTCATAGGCTAAAATAAGATGGTCCATAATACACTGCCTGCCACATGCTCGGTGCTCAGACACTGGTTCTCTATCAACATTACCATCAGGATATAAATGTCTTCAAAGTTGAAATTGTCTCATCTTCTTCCTCTCTGTACACCCAGCCCCAGGCACAGTGCTTGTCATCTGGCACGTTCTAAGTAAATGCTCCAGGATAAATGGCAAAAAAATCCAGTATGTTTTATACAGTGCCTGCTCTTTCTCTGCCAGCCCACTGGTTTCTCCCAGCTCCTGGAATTTTTCACTGAGAGTTATGGGTACCAGAAATTGAACTCTTGGAGTATCCTAAGACCTTCATTTTTTTTTGAGGTACATTGATGTACAATATTATATAAGTTTTAGGTGTACAACATAGTGATTCACAATTTTTAAAGGTTATACTCCATTTATGGTTATTATAAAATATTGGCTATATTCCCTGTGTTATATAATACATCCTTGTAGCTTATTTTATACATAGTAGTTTGTACCTCTTAATCCCTTACCCCTCTCTTTCCCCTCCCCACTTCCCTCTCCCCACTGGTAGCCACTAGTTTGTTCTCTATATCTATGCGTCTCGTTCTGTCGTTTTATACTCACTAGTTTATTTTTCAGATTCCACATATAAGTGATATCATACAGTATTTGAGTATTTGCCTTTCTCTGTCTGACTTATTTCACTAAGCATAATACCCTCCAAGTAGATCCATGTTGTTGCAAACGGCAAAATTTCATTCTTTTTTATGACTGAGTATTGTGTGTGTGTGTGTATGTGTGTGTAGCATCTTCTTTATCCATTCATCTATTGATGGACACTTAGGTTGCTTCCATATTTTGGCTGTTGTAAATAATGATGCTATGAACATTGGGGTGCATGTATCTTTTCGAATTAGTGTTTTCATTTTATTCCAGAGACCTTTGTGTTCAGGCAAGAAAGGTTTTATTGTTTTAATCAGACTGCATATTTTTCCTTGGGTGTTATTTCAGCTGTCTTTTCCTTTGGACTTCACACTCTCAGAAGGCATGAATCTTCGTCTTAGCACTGGCCCCAGGTGTCTCACAGCTCCTCAATTTTGATCCTCTGGTCCAAACAGTGTATTCTTTTACCACAAGCCATCCTAATTTCTACTTTGCTCTGTTTGTGGATATAGTTATACTTATCTGGACTGCTTTCCCTTCTTTTGGGGGTAAGGAATTTATTTTCACCTTTATTTATAGGTTAGAAGGAAACTGTTGCTCCATTTCTGGCACCCTTCTCTCTACCCACTTTCATTGCCCTGGAGAACAGATTTGCTCCACAGACTGTCAGAACAGGACCTTGACTGGGACCATTTTACTAGAGGGCGGGATCACTGAATAAAGTTCAGTGCTCAGGGGTGGTGCACACCCTTGCCCTCTCTTGTACTTCCTATCTCCAGGAGTTGGACAAACCAGACAGGGTCTGTCTCAGCTGGCCTGGCCAACTCAACCCTCTCTCTTTTACCTGCAACTGGATGGAGCTGATGGACCAATCATCCATAACCGTGCAGCTATTAGGAGAGGGTATAGAATTCAAGGGAAGGGGCATAGGAAGAAACAGGGCTCACTTTGCCGACTCTAAATGAGTTTCTGTAATCCAGCTTTTACTTGTAAGCCACTCTTACTCCTTTGTTTAACTGGGTCCTTGGCCAGTTAATGAAATCAGTACTTTGTTATTTGGCTGTTGTTTCTTGTCTACCTCTTCCTTCAGCAGAGAATTCCAGAAATGAGACCAAAGCCACAGGCACAACCAAGTTCTCAACACGATTCTCCATCCAGAATAACCTACTTCATAAAACCTTTTTAGACAGCCAGTGTAAGGATCTATTTTCTAAAACCGGATCTTTTACAGTACTAAGGTTCACAGCCTGTTCCAATCACCTCCTATTCACCTTGCTCATGAAGGAGAGGTTCGTGCCCTGGGGTTACGTGGGTGGCTGAACCCATGACACCTGACACTGGACAGGACAGATGATACTAGCAGCAGTTTATCAGGCACGTGTGCTCACAGCCGAGGGGACAGGACGCCACGCCACACAGAGCCACATGGGAGCTGCACTCCAGAACAGAGTGGACAGCCAGGGGCTGTGGGAGGCTGGTTTGGAGGGTCAAGAGGATGAGGTCACCCTGGTTTCCACCGGGGGATGTGATTGGCTTGTTTGAATAATTTTGCAGGCTGGCAGGGAACTGAAACTTGGTACCCCGGGATCAGCAGGAAGTGCATCTGGCCTCTTGTAAAGAGGGTTGTTTGGCTACAGGACCCTTTCCCTGGGAGCAGGCTGGCAAAGGGAACTTGTAGTTATAGGCCATTTGAGACCCTCCCGATGTCGTCAGATATCAAGGAAGCACACAACATCAGACCTTAATTCCAGGACTTCCACCACACAGACTATAGTACCATGACATCATTTGTTTATTACCTTGGAATTTTACTCTAGGTGTGTGTTTGTGAATGTCTTGTTTTCTATTGAAATTGTGAGCTACTCAGGGACAACCAGCACTTCAAAAACAATGCACGTTATGGTTTGAGAAAATATTTACATTAAAATGATCTCTTTCACATCTCGGCGATATTTTCAAATTTACTCATGCGAATACTGCTTAATACCCCCAAGCTTTGTCTTAAAAATGGTTAGTTTTTTAATGCAGCAAAACTTTTAGTAGTGAAGGATATGCTAGGTAGAATTTAAACTTGTATTAGTAAAGAGTTTGAACTCATGGCTGGCAACGATGCCCACGTATACACAGGCTGCTGAATTAAAGACATGTGATGTGCCACGGATTGACAGCTCTAAACATTTAGAGTTACCCACGTTTGCTGACATTTCAGAAGAGCTAATGGGTTTTTTCCCCACTCTCTTTTCAAACAGTGAACGAAACAATAAAATGAATGGGACATTGGCATTCTTTTAAAAATCAGAGTTAAGCTACAGCCTAAACACCAGAATGCTGATGTCTCAAATGTATTATTCAGACTGCATATTGTAGGCACTAATGGGGCCAATTAAGAGGTTTTAGTGTTGCTAAATTGAAGCAAATTGGTATGAAGGAGGGAATGTAAGGACATCATAGACAGATTGGAAGAATTTACAGTATTTCCCCTCAACTTTCTAAAAATATCTAATATTAAATCTAATATTAATTTTATTCATCTCAGTTTAGGTCCATTAAACTAATTTTATTTTCTATAATTATTAAAATATTTGTTAAATTTTATGCAACTGAAGTGCAAATTCTTTCCCTTTTAGTTATGATATACAATTAGACAAATGACTGAAAGTTTCAACATTTAACAGATTTTTATATTGTCAGAGAATTCCATTATGTCTCTGAGATAGAATGTCTTTTGTTGTATTTCTTACAAATAATCCTATCGAGATCCATCACTGTGCAGACAAAATATTGTTGTTGTAAATAAACTACCGATTTCACTTTAACATGAAAACTTAAAACTGATTTCCTTAAAGTAAAATGAGATTTCCATTGCTAAACTCTGTTGGCATAGGAATTTCTATCCAGAGAAAGACACTGCTTTTAAGGATTAAGTGCTAATTCAATTTTTATACTATTATAGTTTAATTCTAAAAATTTTCTGGTGAAATCACCACTTATCAGTCCAAATTAGGTATTAGGAATTTAATGTATACACTTTTAAATAGTTTTTTTTCCCTCATATTATAAAAGGGATACATACTTATTCTAGAAAAATTTGGTAAACATAGATATAAATAAAGCAAAATCTTACCAGCTGGACATAACCACTGTCCAATTTCAGTGGATTTATTTCCATTTTCCCCCATCAATCTAGGGTTGTGCTCTGCAATATGGTAGCCACTAGCCACATGTAACCTAGCCTCCATCCTCTGTCTCTGCTCTTTAGCAAGGCATCCAGGTCCTGTTTGGATTTTCCCTTCCTGCTCTTGCAGTCTGGAAATCACCTTTAGGTGGAAAATTGTGGCAATTTCAGGACTTATTTCATTTGCTCCGCTTTTCTCAGGGATCACGGTCCTGCACTGCCTGTTGTGCACTGCCTGAAAACAGTTGTTCCATGTATTTTGTCCAGTGTTCTGGTTGTTTACAAGGGGAGATTAAATCCATCACTATATTGTGGATAATAATGGAAGTTTTTGTCACCTTATTCTATATGTCTATTCTATGTGTCTATGCTTGGCTTATGTGAGGAATTGTTATAGAGGAATTTAACCTATTTTTTATATATTATCATGAATATGCAGTCTTAACTCTGTCATCTTACAGTAGTTTAAGCCCTTGGAGGAATATTTCTTTTCCTGTATTTAACTCAACAAATACTATTGGGCACTTACTATGGCCATGCATCATTGTAGATGCTACAGATACAGCAGGGTACAAACTTGCACAAATTCCTGCCCTAATGTAGCTTACATTGGGATGAAAGAAAATAAGTAAAATATGGAATATTAGTTAGATGGTAATAACCACCATGGAGAAAGTAAAGGAGAGAAGTAAATAGGGAGTTTGGGGAGTGAGTGTTTGACAATTTAAATAGTGTGGCCAGGGAAGGACTCATTGATAAAGTGACATTTACCCAAAGAGCAAAAGCAAGTGATATCTGTGGATGTCTGGGAGAAGAGCATTCAAGTCAGAGAAGATAGTAAGTGGAAAGGGCTGGGCACAGAGGGTGCCTGGGGCATTCAAGGAACCGCAAGGAGTTCCTTGTAGCTGGAGCCAGGGGGAGCAAGGGAGAGAGCAGCAGGAGGTAAGGTCAACAGCACAAGGGGACGCCACATTGTTTAGGGCCCAGGAATGATCTGGGCTTTTACTGAGAGTAAAATAGATTTCTATCAGAGGGTTTTGAGCTGAGGAGTGACGTAATCTGATTTCCTTTTTAACAGTATCCCTCAATGCTGTGTTGAGTGTAGACTGAAGAAGGGAAAAGGCAGAAGCAGGGAGTTCAATTAGGAGGCTATTATATGATGACTGAGATCAAGGGTGTTGCCTTAGAGTTAGTGAGAGATGCTCAGATTTCAGCATATATTTTTAAACTTTTTACTATGGAAAATATAAACAAACAAAAAGAGAGGGAATGGTCTATGGAACCTCTATGAGCCACATAGTGGCTGTCAACTCATGTTTAATCATGTCTTATCTATACCTCCATCCACTTTCTGGCCTTCCCTTCTTCCTACTGTATTATTTTTAAGCAGATTATGGACGTTTGAAGACAGAGACAACAGGGGAATGAACAACAGAGAAAAGTCAATGATGAATTTTTTTAGCCCTGAGTTTTTGCCTTAAGCATCTCAAAATGAGGTGTTGCCACCATCTACAAAGGTGTAGAGTTTGTAGGAGGAGCCATCAGCTGAGGTGAAGTAAGTCTGTGAGAGGAGCAAATTAGGAACTCATTTTGGGACATTAAAATTTGAGATGTCTAATAGAAGTCCAATTGGAAATGGACTAGGCTGTGGGTTAGATGAATCTGGAGTTGAGAGAATAGCTTGGATGGGAGATGTAAATTTTGGAGTTGTCAACATGTACATAATATTTAAATTTATGAGACTGGATAATATTACCAGAGGGATGAGTACAGATTAAGAAGAGAAGATGTCCAGGGCCTGAGCTCTCAGATCCTCCAAATTTGAGATTGTAGAAATGAGGAGGAATCACACAAAAGAAGACTGAAAAGGTGTGAATAATGAGGTAAAAGGAAAATCAAGGAAGTGTGATGTCCAGGAAGCCAAGTGAAAACAAGTACTGATGGGTTAAAGTAAAGAGGAGGACAGAGAACTGCCCAGTGGAGTTAGAAACGCTGAACTGAAGTCATTAGGGATAATATGAGGAGTGTTAACAGGTGGGGGAGCAAAAGCATGATGGAAACAGATTTGAGAGTGGAGGGATTGGATTCCAGCAAGTGTAGACAACTATTTTCCAGGAGTTTATCCATAAATGGAAGAGGTATGTGGCCGTAGTTGGAAGAGTCAAGAGAGGAACAAATAACAGCATGTGTGTAGACGGGTAGGAGAGACTCATTCAATAGGAAACAAAAATTGATGGTGCGGAAGTGAGAATGGTAGGAGCAGCATCCTTGCAGCTATGGCATCCAGGTGTCCAGACAATTCGCCTATGGTAACAGGCAGGAAGGTAGAGGAAGTACTTGGGCACAAATGTGGGTAGGTAGGTAAATGCAATGGTAGAAGCTTGGGGGAAGTTCTCTTCTGCTGGAAATAGAAATCACAGCCAAGGCTGAGTGAGGAGTAGGTGTGAAATGGTTGTCTAGGAGGGTGGGAGAGTGAATGGGTTAGAGAAACAGAACAGTTACTGGGCAGCAATTAGGTCCTTGTTAAAGTGAATGCTAGAGGTTTTTTGTTTATCTTAATAATTAATTTTTTAGCCATGCTTTATGTATGGGCTGATTTTCAGTAATTTTTGCTTAAAACCTAAGTTGTTCCTAACTGTATAACTTTATACTGTATAGGTTATAGTTATATACGTTAAGAAAGTTTTCTTCTATCATAACTGATTTTTCCTTCTCTTTCAATTATTCTGCTTTTTCCCGATGAATTTCTATCATTGATTTATTGATGGGTTAGATAAGTGCTCTCTTTCTTCTAAATTAATAATTTTCTTTTTCACATTTTCATCTCTTTTTCCTGATGAACTTTTTAGATTATTCTCTTTACCAGTGTTTCCTAAAACTGCCAGACTGTCGAAATCACCTGGGGACATTTTTAAACTTGCAGATTCAGGGACAAAACCCTTGGAAGATCCTGATTCATTAGGTATGGGGTGGAGCCTAGTAATAAATAAGTCTATTTAAAATGCTCCCGAGGTAATTCTGATAATCAGCTGGGTTTGACAATCACAGCTCTGTATCACTGTTGAGATTTACCAGTTACTAATTCCAGAATGGAATTTTATATTTCAACTAATTTTCCTCAATCCATATATTTTATTTTAATCTGAACGAATTCTCCCCAGTGGCTCCCTGCTCTTCTTTCAAAGATCAACCTTCATTATACACTATTGAGGACATATGCAGATGTTTCCTGAAATTTTATTTTTTCCTATAATAAATAACTTTTAGAGATAGGTACTTCCTCTGATTCTAAGGAGTATTATTCCATTTACCTTGGCTGTAGTGCTGTTTTGAATTTCAAGATGATTTTTTTCCCATTTATTCATCTTTTAATGAGGAGAGTTTGGTTATACACTGGCCTTTGCCAACAGACAGTTTATCCCTCTCAGGTGTAAAACCTTAGAATGGTTGATCTGCCCTAATCCAGTATTTTGCCGTTGTTTTGTTGAGATTTTCAGGAACCTTAAGTTTTTAAAAAAATTATGAAATACACCATAGATATAGGATATATAAAATAAGGTATAAAGTATGAATAATTACAAAAGGAACACTTACAGAGCTACCTTGCCTTGGCTTCCATGCTTTAAGTAAGGGGACTACCCAATTGGCTACTACCTGTTCCTTCTCTCCCCTGTGTGCTGTGATTTAGTTTTATTATCCCAATCAGTGGAGAAAGAATAGTAGTTGGGTTCAGAGAAGGGAGAGAAGGGTTGATTCTTCTTTTCCTACCCTGGAAAATAATACCTGAGGAGAAGGATTTCTGTCTCATCTTTTTCTGATTGTTGTAGATACAGTAGCTCAGAAATAATGGTACATACCATCTACCCACTTTATGCCAATTGCCTGGTTAAATATTGCAGGCATGTTCTTAATCCAGATTAATATGCACTGAATTCAGTGGAAATTCTGCTTTAATACTTGCAAATGGTCAAATGACTATGATCCTTGATCTTTAGAACTGTTTTGAAACAGACACCACATTTCCAATACAATGAATTTCCTGCATCTTCTCTTTCTCTATGTGTCTTCTAGTATTTGTAAAAAACTAGAAGGAAAAAAAAAGATACCACATTGGAAACTTGTATTCACTGATTCTTGAACAGTTCATTGTGGCAACATGGAAAATAAAACTAATGAAAGAAAAATGTAGTTTAAGGATGAAAGAAGTGTCTTAGACATCCAACCAAGAAGGTATACTGTCCTTTCAGTGGAGGAGAAAGCGTAAATCTTGCTCTCTAGAAGAGGGAAGAACCCACTTTCTACAGAAAAATCTGCTAATGAGATCACACAGTAACTAGACTTTTTAATTCTAAAATTTAAAATTTCATCAGACTTTGGTTTTATTCAAAACCACTTGAACCTGTTAAGAAGAGGAAAATTACCTTTTACACATAATTCTAAATGTTAAGTTAAAATCTTCAAGATATGCTTATAAAACACTTTTTAATTAAGCCACTAATTATATATTTGTATTTTCTCTTGCATATTTTTAAAATTCTGGTAACATCAAAATAGAAACAAAAGGCAACAGAAAATCACTTTCAGAAATATTTTAGTTATCATGGACCTTTATGGAGGCCACTATGAAAAAGAAAAATTTATTTTCAGTGCTCAGTTGTCACAAAAATGGAAATGGCTACAGGTAAAGTATACCTACCACAGTGGCTTGACAAAAGTAATCAAGAGAATGGGCAATGCATTTGAGTTTAGCATTTATAAAAATTTAGAAAAGACCCCGGATGCTAGATTCAGTGTCTTTGTTGTTTTTGTTTCTTTTCAGTTTTTTGTTTGAGGCAGAATTCTTCTCAAAATACGTCTTATGGAGAATCCTAATATAGGAAAGAGATGAGAGTAGGACTGGTCTGATTGGGACTGTTGGCTGCCCAGCTTCCTCATTGCCTTTCTGTAGTTCTCCTGGTACCACTTCCTGGGAGGTCTCTGTCTTACTGGAATCCTGGGAGAAGTCCTAATTCTTGACTTTGCCATTGAGGGCACCTAGGCACACAGCTAATTAATGGGTGGGCTGGGCCCAGAATGCAGGTGTTCTGATTCCTAGAACAGAATATCCTCTACCATACCACACTGCCTATATTCAGTTCCCAAAATTAGTTCCTGACATGAAAATCTCGTCCTTTTAACAAGTAGTGAACATTCTTTGATATCTGTATTAATGGAGGCCAGGGAGAAGTACTATATGAAAAATATTTGTGGACTATATATTTCCAAATACAAGCTAAATTTTGGAATTGGATTGCTTTTTCTGTTGTCTTTATGAGTTTAGAGACAGGTGCTTCTGAAAGATTCCTTCGATAGACAAAGTTGAAAATATTTCATTGTGAAAATGGTGACCAACTTCCAGAAAAGTCAAACTAGTGGGTGTTGTGGCCATATCCACCCTGCACCTCTTAGTTCCCCCTTCGGTGCTTCTGTGCTCTTTGTTAACATAAGCACCTACTTTTGAAGCACAAGCCTTCTTCAGGCTGCAGGGAATTCCCCTGTACCTAGAGATGCCCAGCCTCACATGAAAGTTGAATTGCTTCTTCTCAAGCTTAGAAGCCCACAGTCTTCTTGATAGAAAAATCTCCTGTTTCTACTATACCCCTGTTGCTTCTGTGCACCCAGACTGCTAAAGAGTCTGTCTTTTGCATCTTCCCTCCAGCCAAGTGCTTTACTTCTTGAGTTAGCTTTTTAAAAAGGTAGGCATATTTTTATAAATATGAAAAATAGTTACATGCTTTAACAAATCATATACCCCTAATTCTGATGTGTTGTTTCTTGAGGAGGTTGTGGGCATGTGGGGTGTTGAGACTCCTGGCTGACAGTCATTGAAGTAGAGACCCATCTTTTGCTTAGTTGGTTTTTAAAATGCCTAATTCTGGCAAAATTAAACCTGTCAAGGTTTGTTATTATCTAAAACATGATATGTAAATTTAAAAGTCCCTGTGTAAGTTCAATATGAAATATGACACATTAAGTTTACTGTTCAGATGTGCTATCTGGTCTCAACACATTTTTGAGATTGCTTTACCTTTTTTTTCTCTTGCTTTCTATCCATTTATGAACACCCATTTTTAATCATTATTTACAATATTTTTCATCCCGTAATAGAACTTAGTTATGTATTAATCATTAAGCAACCTTGACTAATGTGATTCACTTTGTGCAGTTAGAAGATTGTGCCAGTGAAGTGTGATTTTCTTATAAAGAGATTGGGGAAGGGAACTACCAGAGGAAATCAGGGTAATGAAGTGACATATTGGTGTCACTTCTGAGATCATATTTTTCTAAAATCATTTGGCCTTCCTATGTGTAGAGATATAGATTTTATTTTCAACTGGACTGTGCAAGAAATTATTTATTTTCCATAAGTCAAATTGAGCCTGCTTCAAGTCCCATCCTGTCTGGGAGGTGAGAAGTTAAGTCTTTCATCCCTGGTGCTTTGTACCCTCTCTCAAAAGGATCATGTAAAGGGCCTAATGTAGAGAGAACATTCAGGAAAGACTTCTCTAGTCTCTTGTCCATACCAGTTACCGTGACTACCATCCAAGCCACCATGGTCCCTTGTAGTCAGGATGCTTTGCAGCACTTTCGGGGATAGGAATCTTGCTAGGACTGGGAGCCCCTGG
Organism: Monodon monoceros; assembly: GCF_005190385.1. Classification (NCBI taxonomy): domain Eukaryota; kingdom Metazoa; phylum Chordata; class Mammalia; order Artiodactyla; family Monodontidae; genus Monodon; species Monodon monoceros. Next base: position 43,537,317 of record NW_021703775.1, read on the forward strand.
GCTTGGGATCTAGCTTCTCTGGGTGGACCACAGCTGTTCCCTTCTCAGATTTGGCCGTCCCCCAGAGGTGCTGTTGGGGAGAAAGGCACAGGTCTCCATCTCTTGGGAAATCCATTGCCTTTGGTCCCTTTCCAAAGTCTTGGATAATCTCGTTGTCCCCTTGGCTCTTGCCACTTCTGCTTCTCTTTTACCTGCTAAAGGCATAGTGTTTGTCTTTCTCCTCAACTCACAGCATAATGCTCCCTTTAAAATGAAACCTTGGAAGGAAAGTCGTCTTCAGGGAATCTGGCACCAAAACCCTCCTTGAGGTAAAGGAGCTAAAGACTTGTTGACCTTCCTTGAATCAGGAGTGGGGAAATACAGGGAGAGGAAAACCCAAACGAATAACACAGTTGAGTCTCCTTTACGTGGTGATGGTATTAAAAAAAGTAGGAAAGTTCTTTACTCCTTTAAGTGTATTTGGAAAGTTAAAAAAAAATGTCATTTCCTGAAGTTGTATTGTCTGCTTGTATACATTTGATATCAATATTATCATCGAATTAACCATTCAAGTGAACAAAATTCAGCCCATGCTTCATCTCCTTAATTCTAATATTGCAGCAGGTAGAGAAGAGAGGCCTGAATTCTTTCTGTATGCCATGGAGTGTAGCAATAGAGATTTGTTCCATAGATACAGAATGGTGGTTTCTAGCCTGTATTCCCAAGGCATTTGAAATTATTGGACAATTGCTGAGGACAAGATGCGGGAGGGAAAACTGAGACCAAGTGTGCAGGGCTCCACAGACCCCGATTTCAATCATTCTAGTTCTTTTCCACTTGCTTTATGTATAAAATTCCATGTAAACCTTTGTTTTAATGGATTCCATTGTTATAAAAACTTGTAAATCATTGAAGGAATATGTAAGTATATACCTACAAATTTGAAATTCCCCAGTATTTTGAGTTAAAGGTCTCCCATTTTCCAGAGTATGATTCTGTAGTATAGAAATAAACCTTCCCCTTAAAATACTATGTTGCTTAATTATCAACTGTATGTGAAAATCCCTGGATGATAGGCCAAGTTTGGGGGATAGTATGATTTATTTAGACTCTCAGTTCCTTTTCTGGTTCATAGGCCATCCATTGTGGGTGTTTGTGGATATAAACCTTGCAGCTTGCTACACTACCAGTGTGGGTTCTTCACTCATCTGTTCACTGTACAGAACAATATAGTTCCTAGAAAGCATTAAGTACTTCCAACCGAAGTACTGAGTCATGTTCTCATTTAACCGGAGTTTTTGAAACTATTGATTTTAGGGCTATGCTGATCATCATATACATTTATATCTAACTACTGGTTATTTTGTTGTTGTTGTTATTAAACAAATTATTCAACTTTAACAACAAATTATTATTCAGAGATTTTAGAATGCAATTCAGACAACAATACCTAAAAATAATTTTTACATGGTTAACTTTATTTTATGTCCAGCCAAATAACATGTATGCCATAATATTAGAATTAAAGATTCCAAGAGACAAGTTTAAATACAGTAAAATATTAATATTAAATATTTTGTAATGACATTTCAAATTTTAGAACGCTAAGTTTTGGCTTGTTAAAAACATATTTGAGCAAAACTATTTCAGTGTCAGATATTTTTAGTAACATATAATGTAGCTTTCAGAACAGAAAGTTCCTTTTTTTTACCCTACTCTGCTACTATCATTGTAGTATATAGACTTAAGAATACATAGTGTCTTTTGTGCAGTATGAGCGTTACAATTTTAATTTTTCTCCTATTAGTATCGAATAGTAAAATTAGAGTATTCAAGTTTAGAGATGGTTTTTTCATTGGAAAAGGTCGTGCGATCGATGCGAGAACTAGGACTTCCAACATTGCTCAGCCAGGACTTCCTACAAAAAATAAACAAATAAATAAAAATTAGCATTTAAGTACATATAGACTAGCTAAAATGATCCCACGATGAGTAATAATGGGAGTTTATGTTTACTAAGTAACTTCTGCATATAATGTGAAATATATACATGATTTGTACAACGTGAAAATTTTATATCAGAATACCACAGAGTTTAACATATAATTAAATGTGGACAAAGAAAAGCTAATGACAAATTAAGCACAGTCAACTCTGGATGATTTCATATTGGGGTTATTTCCCTCCTCTTAAAACATCCGATGCCATTACTACCTAACTCTTGTATGCAAAAGGATAAAAATATTTTTATAAAGAAGAAAAACAATGCACCATGAGTTTTTCTCCTTACCCAGCACATGGTAGATTATATATATGTATGTGCAGAATGAGAGAGAAAGAATGAAAGAATGTGGGAAAAATCACATTTATTCTTTATTTAAACATTAAAATAAAATTAGATGAATATTTTTCTTATCTATTCAAAAACCATTTCTTACCATATATATTAGCAAAGTGCATTAAAGAGACAGAGTAAATGTTCTGAAACTTTTTCTGCTTATATAGTGTTTTTTCTTATTAGTGATATCATGTGTCTAATTTATACATATCACTAATAAGTGATAATTTATACATTTGGTACTTACTGAGATGCTTCATATAAATTCCAAGATTACTGTAATTGCTAACACCTCAGATATTGTTAAGGATTTTCCAGAATCTTTCTACCTACTAATAATTAGTTGGCATTTCAGATTAAGTGGGACTACAGGTTAATAATAATAGGAGGCAGTTTTATACAAATGATGGCTGTTATCCCAGTTGTAGAAACAGTCTACAAGTTTCCTCATATCCCCAAAAGTCTTTGAGGTTGTGAAGCTAGTGCTGTGTACAGCTGTGCAGTATCATATGTAACAATCTCACATAACCTTGAATTAAGAATATTTTCTAAGCTAAAGTTGTCTGACTAGCTGAAAATTACTCTTAATCAGACTGGAGAAGAATGACAATGATTCAAGATTGCCCTTGTGTTATTTAACTCTATTATTGGCATATAGTGGATTTACAATATTAGTTTCAGGTGTACAACATAGTGATTCAATATTTTTATAGATTACACTCCAAAGTTATTATAAAATATTGTCTATGTTCCCTGTGCTGTACATTATATCCTTGTATCTTATTTATTTTACAAATAGTAGTTTGTTTTAACCCCCTTTTTGATTCTTATTTGTGACAATTTTTCTGGGTAAGGTGAGCTTTTTTAAAATTCTTTTTCATAAGCTAAGCCATCAGCACAGCAACATTTTCTTTTCTTCAACTCATTTAGTTGAAATCTTAAAAATCAAAATTGCATGTGTTGAAGAATGAAGTTCAGTTATTATGAAAACGGCTGATGGCTTCAACACTACCAGTCAAATCTCCTTGAAACCTTCTAGAAAAGAAAGGCCAATAGAAATAAAAGCTAACGTTTATGAAGCACTACCTGTTTGCTCAGCACTGTGCTAAATTCTTTACATACACTATTTTCCTTTAATCCACACATTAACCCTGTAAGCTATAGTCCATTAGTCCTCCTAAGTTACTGATGAGGAAAGAGACACAGAAGAGTTAAGTAACTTTCCCAGGGTAGGAGCAGTGGTGGTGGTGACAGTGATCAGATTCTGGATATACTGTGAAGGTATAGTCAATGGATTTGCTGACAGATTGGATGTGGGTGTGAGAAAAAGAGGAGACTGAAGGATGATACTGGGGTTATTGGTTTGAAAAACTACAATTGGTTTGAAAAACTACAGGATGGAATTGTCATTTACTGAAATGGAGAGACTGTGAGAAGAGCAGATTTGGGGGAAAGATCAGAAGTTCAGTTATGGAATGTTAAATTTGAGATGTCTGTTAAACATCTAAATGAGATGTTGAGTAGGCAGCTGGATCTATGAATCTGGAGAGATGAAATTTGGAATTTGTCTGTAGATAGCACTGAAAGCCATAAGAATGGATGGGATCACCAAGAAAATGACTGTAGATAGAAAAGGAAAGAGGTCCACAGACTGCACTGTAGGGCATCCCAATGTTAAGAGCTCAGGAAGTAGAAGAAGAACCAGCAAAGGAAAAGAAAGCATCCAGTGAGGTAGGAGAAAAACTGGGAGAGCATTGTGTCCTGAGAGTCAAATGAAGCCCTCTGGGAACAGGGAGAGATCAACTGGGGCAACATTGCCAGCAGGTCAAGTAAGGTGAGGACTGAGAATTGACCATTGTGTTTAGTAACACAGGGGTCACTGATGACCTTGACAAGAACAGTGTTGGTGGAGTGAAAGCCATATTTGAATGGGCTCCAGTGAGAATAAGGAACTTGAACCACTGAGTCCAGGACTTGGACTAGTGGACATCAAAGCTGCAATGACTAATCCACCTGAGCTCTGTGTATTTAACTAGTTGAGAGCTTGACTATCTACCTGTAGTTGATCTTCAACACCACCAAGAACTTCTTCACTGGCTAGACCTATGGCCAAGGAGGAATTTACACCACTGGTAGGAGCAGAATGGTCATGCTGTTAGGTGAGTCAGCTCTGTTTACACTGTGTGTGTGTGTGTGTGTGTGTGTGTGTGTCGGGGGAGGGCCACTCTGTGCCATGGCTCCACACATGTCATCCATGTTGCTAGGAACTGTCTTGCCTGACGTGCCTACTCACCTAGGAGTATTCTGGTCATCTGTCACATGGCAAGCCCTAAGACCTCACTCTTCATGTGCTGCCCTTGCCTTTGATAGTGGTGGCTCAGGTCTGGAAATGGCAGACATAAGAGTTTTCCTAGCCAAAAAATAACTAGTCACAAATTTTTATCTAATTAGTGAGGATGTGATTGGAATGAGATATATATTTTTCCCACTCCCCATTAATGTGTAAAAGAACCACATAATCCAATAGTACCCATTAATTCAATTCAATAAGTATTTAAGTAGCACTGTATGCAAGGTATATTCTAGATACTGGAGTGCATACATAGGCATCTAAAATGAGGTTCTTTCCTCAATCTAACCTTACATCTAAAGCAACTAGAGAAAGAACAAACAAAACCCAAAGTTAGTAAAAGGAAAGGAATCATAAAGATCAGAGCAGAGATAAATGAAATAGAGACAAAGAAAAAAATAGAAAAGATCAATGAAACTAAAATCTAGTTCTTTGAAAAGATAAACAAAATTGATAAAACTTTAGCCTGACTCATCAAGAAAAAAAAGAGGACTCAAATCAATAAAATTAGAAATGAAAAAGGAGAAGTTACAGTGGACACTACAGAAATACAAAAGATCATAAGAAACTACTACAAGCAACTATATGCCAATAAAATGGACAATGTAGAAGAAATGGACAAATTCTTAGAAAGGTGCAATCTCCCAAGACTGAACCAGGAAGAAATAGAAAATATGAACAGACCAATCACAAGTACTGAAATTGAAACCATGATTTAAAAACTCCCAACAAACAAAAGTCCAGGACTAGATGGCTTCACAGGTGAATTCTATCAAACAGAGAAAAGTTTATCCTTTTCAAACTATTCCAAAAAATTGCAGAGGAAGGAACACTCCCACTCATTCTGAGGCCCTCATCACCCTGATACCAAAACTAGACAAAGATACCAGGAAAAAAGAAAATTACAGACCAATACCACTGATGAACACAGATGCAAAAATCATCAACAAAGGGCTTCCCTGGTGGCGCAGTGGTTGGGAGTCCACCTGCCGATGCAGGGGACGTGGGTTCGTGCCCTGGTCCGGGAAGATACGGACCAGGAGATTTTTCAATATCTGCAAATCAGTGTGATACACATCAACAAACTGAAGAATAAAAACCATATGATCATCTCAATAGATGCAGAAAAAGCTTTTGACAAAATTCAGCACCCATTTATGATAAAAACTCTCCTGAAAGTGGGCATAGAGGGAACATATCTCAACATAAAAAAGGCCATATATGACAAACCCACAGCTAACATCATTCTCAATGGTGAAAAGCTGAAAGCATTTCCTCTAAGATCAGGAACAACACAAGGATGTCCACTTTCACCACTTTTATTCAACATAGTTTTGGAAGTCCTAGCCATGGCAATTAGAGAAGAAAAAGAAATAAAAGGAATCCAAATTGGAAAAGATGTAAAACTGTCACTGTTTGCAGACAACATGATACTATACGTAGAAAATCCTAAAGATGCGATGAGAAAACTACTAGAGCTCATCAATGAATTTGGTAAAGTTGCAGGATACAAAATTAATGCACAAAAATCTCTTGCATTCCTATACACTAACAATGAAAGATCAGAAAGAGAAATTAAAGAAAAAACCCCATTTACCATCACCTCAAAAAGAATAAAATACCTAGGAATAAACTACCTAAGGAGACAAAAGTCCTGTTCTCCAAAAACTATGAGACACTAACAAAAGAAATCAAAGATGACACAAACAGATGGAAAGATATACCATTTCTTGGATTGGAAGAATCAATATTCTCAAAATGACTTTACTACCCACAGCAATCTAAAGATTCAGTGCAAACCCTATCAAATTACCAATGGCATTTTTCACAGAACTAGAACAAAAAAATCTTAATTTGTATGAAGACACAAAAGACCCCGAATAGCCAAAGCAATCTTCAGAAAGAAAAATGGAGCCAGAGGAATCAGGCTCCCTGACTTCAGACTATCCTACAAAGCTACAGCCATCAAGACAGTATGGTACTGGCACAAAAACAGAAATATAGATCAATGGAACAGGATAGAAAGCCCAGAAATAAACCCACACACCTATGGTCAATTAATCTACAATAAAGGAGGCAAGATTGTACAGTGGAGGAAAGACAGTCTCTTCAATAAGTGATGCTGGGAAAACTGGACAGCTACATGTAAAAAAATGAAATTAGAACATTCTTTAACACCATACACAAAAATAAACTCAAAATGGATTAAAGACCTAAATGTAAGGCCAGACACTATAAAACTCTTAGAGAAAAACATAGGAAAAGCAGTGTGACGTAAATCACAGCAATATCTTTTTTGATACATCTCCTAGAGTAATGGAAATAAAAACAAAAATAAACAAATGGGACCCAATTAAACTCAAAAGCTTTTGCACAGCAAAGGAGACCATAAACAAAATGAAAAGACAACCCTCAGAATGGGAGAAAATATTTGAAAATGATGCGACTGACAAGGGATTAATCTCCAAAACCTGTAAACAGCTCATGCAGCTCAATATCAATAAAACAACCCAATCAAAAAATAGGCAGAAGCTCTGAATAGACGTTTCTCCAAAGAAGACATACAGATGAACAAAAGGCACATGAAAAGATGCTCAACATCGCTAATTATTAGAGAAATGAAAATCAAAAGTATAATGAGATATCACCTCACATTGGTGAGAATGGACATCATCAAAAAGTCTACAAACAATAAATGCTGGAGAAGTTGTGGGGAAAAGTGAGGTTCACTGTTGGTGGGAATGTAAATCGGTACATCCACTATGGAGAACAGTATGGACGTTCCTTAAAAAACTAAAAATAGAGCTACCATATGATCCAGCAATCCCCCTCCTGGGCATATATCCAGAGAGAAACATGGTTTGAAAGGATACATGCACTCCAATGTTCATTGCGGCGCTGTCTATGATAGCCAAGACATGGAAGTAACCTAAATGTCCATCAGCAGATGAACGGATAAAGAAGATGTGGTACATATATACAACAGAATATTACTCAGCCATTAAAAGAATGAAATAATGCATTTGCAGTAACATGGTTGGACCTGGAGATTATCATACTAAGTGAAGTAACTGAGACAGAGAAAGATAAATATCATATGATATCACTTATATGTGGAATTTAAAAAAAAAAAATACAAATGAACTTACCTACAAAACAGAAATAGACTCACAGACTTAGAAAACAAACTTATGGTTACCAAAGGGAAAAGGTGGCTGGGAGGGGGCAGAGGAGGGATAAACTGGGAGGTTGGGATTGACATATACACACTGCTATATTTAAAATAGATGACCAACAAGGACCTACTGTATAGCATAGGGAACTCTGCTCAGTCTTCTGTAATAACCTAAATGGGAAAAAAATTTGAAAAAGAATAGATACATGTATATGTACAACTGAATCACTTTGCTGTACCCCTGAAACTAACACAACATTGTTAATCAACTCTACTCCAATATAAAATAAAAATTTAAAAATAATTTGTTATATGTATTTAAATTATTCAATATTCCTTTTACTTTTTCATGAATATTTATGAATAAAAAGTATTTATGGGGCTTCCCTGGTGGCGCAGTGGTTGAGAGTCCACCTGCCAATGCAGGGGACACGGGCTCGTGCCGCGGTCTGGGAAGATCCCACATGCCGTGGAGGGGCTGGGCCCGTGTGCCACAACTACTGAGCCTGCGCGTCCGGAGCCTGTGCTCCGCAACGGGAGAGGCCACAACAGTTAGAGGCCTGCGTACCGCAAAAAAAAAAAAAAAAAAAAAAAAAGTATTTATGAGTAGAGTATTGATTATGAATAAACTGAAGTCAATAATTAAATAATTTTAATTTATTTCTCACAAAGAATTGGGTGATTTGACCCCCCTTTTCAAAGAAGCAATATGCTGATCAGTATTTCTCATAAAGCAAGACAAAAAAGAAATCTATGTAAATTATTTTTAAAAACCCACTTAGAAACCAAGTACAGTGATTTAAACCAAACTATGTCTTTTTTGAAAAAAGAAACACATTCTCTTGACTGATCTTGTATTACTTCAAAAAATTATTAAACTTCAAGAAAACTGTATTAAAAAAAGTAACAATTTTGTCTACTTTTGTTCAAGTGTTTATGTTCCTCATTAAAATTTTGTTTGCTTAAATTCAGGTCCTGTATATTTCTTGGTAAGTTTATACTTAGATATGTTCTATTTTTCTTGCTGTTTTGAACAAGATGCTTTTTAATCATCATGTTTTTAAACTGGTATACAGAGAAACTAGTGATTTCTCATATTGTAATCAGATGGCTTACTGAACTTCCTTGGTGATATAATAGTTTCTCTTTTCTTTTCTTTGTGGTTGCCTAGGTAAACCACCCCATGTATTTTTCCAGAATTCATTCTGTTAGTCAATTTTTAACACAGTGGATAATTTCAAATTGCTCTTTATTTTAGCTTCTCTAGCCACATTTTGGCTACTTACATGCCTGTCAGAGAATTGCTACAGTAACTATGCAGAGAAAGATTGAATCATGAACTGTGTGCACCCAACACGATCATAATACACTAATACACGCTCTTAACTCCAGCATATTTTACCTATCAGTTTCATAGACTCAATAAATATTGAATGGATGGCTGGATGGATGGGTGAATTATATTTTCTCGAACAAGACTCAAGTCCATTATTTCTGCTGTAAATCTGAGTCTGCTTTGTGTGCGTATATCTTTAAGCAACATGATCCACTGGTAGGCTTTAAAAAACAGTAAGAAGGTTCAATGAATAAAAATGAAAGAATGAGAATGTAAACTGGAAAATTCTATTGACAGAAGTCATGTTACTTGATAACCATGTCCTCCCTTCCCTCTAATATAAATGCCTTATGTAGAAATTTTGAAAATAAAACTAATTTTTGTAAAGTTTAATTCTTTTACCAAAATCATGTTGCCGTTAACAATTATAAAGAAATAACAGAAACAGGAATTCCATTATGGATACATTCCTTACATGTTTTCACAGTTGTGAAAACAATTTTTTATGGAATGGCAAAGGACAATGATCTTGTACATACTACTTTTAAGTATTCTTCAGGCCATCTTTGCATTAAAGAAAAACGAATAAAACACAGTGCTGATAAATGTTAAGTGACCAAGGAAAAATCTCTTCATTTAATAAGTTAACTGTGCTGTGTTTTTCTGTTCGTATTCAGAGAATCACCAACTATTGGTCCCCTCAGGGTTTCCACAGCATTGTCTCTAATTCGTGGGTGCTGATGGCACACATTTAGCTGTCAAGTACAGTAAGTGCCACACATTTATGGCCTTGGCAGCCAGCAAAGAGGCCAGCTGTGGCCTTCTAAAATGCACTGAGGTTTCTGCCCTCTCAGAGACCTCACTTTGACTGCCCCTATCTAAAAAGGGCCCTACTCCCATGCTATTGTGTATATCATGGGAATTGCCACATTTTATAATTGCTGTGTTTATATGATTGTTTATGTATTCACTACGTGCCTCCTCCACATTAGAATGCAAATTCTAAGAAGGCAGGGTCAGAGTCTTACACACTGTTGTATCCCCAACATCTAGCATGATGCCCAGTGATAATTGGCACTCAATACATATTTACTGAATGAATGGAGTCTTTGTCACCTGCCTGCCCTCCTCAGGTCTGTAGCTTCCATGCATGAGAGGAAGCGGCATAGACTGTATAGGGACTACACAGTCCACACACAGAAAGGAACCCTGAGCATGACCTGTTAACTCTTCGATTTTTACCTCACACAAAACAAAACCCTCCTGCTTTTTTCCCCCCACTCTTTGAAAGGTAAAGAAGTAGTTGCTCTTATTACAGAAAATGAGTAAATATTTTGCTGATGGAAGTCCCCTGTGAAATAACTCAAATAATGACAATATTCAGTCTCTTAAAGAAAATTAGAAGCCTATGGATCGACCTAATAAGCTGAATATAAGCCTGTGGTTCATGGGAATCTGTCCATGTATAAATATTTTTGCCAGCCCCCAGATTTTACTGCATTTCTTGTGATTGTGAGTTTACTCACTACATAAATAAACATAGTAACCGACTCCACTCAGTTCAGGGTGACTATCTCAACACCACAAGAGGGCCAAGTCCATCCTGCAAACCCAGTCACCTGATTTGCCGCCACCTTGGTCAAATTCAGCGCACAATTGGTTGTATATGCTCATACATGTTGAGATTATCCAATAAAAATCCTTAGACATTTTTCTTAGTATCCCAAAGATGTACAGACACCTATTTATTGTATTTGCTGTATTAATTCAGGATTTTTAAGCTCCTTTTTAAAGAAAAGAATCCTTTCTTCCAACATAATCTTGCACAAAAGCTTACTGCTTATAGCAGGAGTGAAGTGCTTCTCTGAACAAGGGAATGGTCGGGGCCTGGGGGTGCAGAACCTTCCCCCCCAGGCCTTTCTCTCTGCCAGCTGCACCTCGAGAACCACTGGGGAATCCCAAGGGCTCTGAAGAGCACAGTTTGAAAACTTCCCTATTAACCTATCACTAAGCAAGGATACAGAGGAGTGGAATGATTGGAGGATCCATCACAGGTAGAGATGGAAATCAACATAAGACCATCTTTGCTATAACTCAAGTCAGCATTTCCTACAAAATGTAGTAAGCTCCTGGAGCGGTAAAAAAAAAATCCCATTTAACTAATATCCTTCTCTGAAACAAAGAGGTGAAATTAAAGCATTAGAAAGCCAATACTATTAATAATTCATAGCAGTTCTATTTCCTGGGGCTAAAGTGGGGCAGCATAATCCTTTCACATAGCTCTGTAGCACCAGTATAAAATGTAGACCACAGCAAGAAAGCAAACAGTAGGAAAAGACAGCTAATGAATTAAAAGCTAACGTGATGCATGTTGGAAAATATTGAGTTGTCTGCTCATTTCAAGCTTTCAAATTAGCATTAATAATGAAAGCATAGCATATAATATTTTTGCTATTCTTTCTTTAGCAAGTTTCCTTATTTAGTTACATGTGGACAAATAATATCATATACTTCTTCATTATCAATACAAGCATTTGAACTTTTTTTTTTTGCGGTACATGGGCCTCTCACTGTTGTGGCCTCTCCCGTTGCAGAGCACGGGCTCCGGACGCACAGGCTCAGCAGCCATGGCTCACGGGCCCAGCCGCTCCGCGGCATGTGGGATCTTCCCAGACGGGGGCAAGAACCTGTGTCCCCTGCATTGGCAGGTGGACTCTCAACCACTGCACCACCAGGGAAGCCCCTGAACGTATTTTGATATAATGTCTAAAGTTTCTGTTAGATATGTAGCCCACGATTAGTGAAGAGTTCAGTGATTATAAAGGGAATCCTAGGATATCCATAATTAAACTGAGACCAGATTCCTCATCTTTAAAATAGGATAATACTTCACTGAGTTATTGAAAGGATTAAAGAGAAGGTATATAAATTGCCTAATGCGATGTCTGACACCCAGCAGGCCCTTAAAAGCAGTTATTATAGCGTAATTGTTCTCTACCTTTGCCAAAGATGATGGACAGCCTGCTTAGCAAGCTCTGTGAGCCTCCAAGTCACACACTTGAATGCAATTACACTAGTAAAACCTCTTGTTCTTGGTGGAGCTGCTTCTCAGCTGCAGTGGGAAATAGCATGTCACTCAACCTCCTCATCTGGGGGAGAGTCTGGAAGAACTACCCAGGCATGAGCTATGTCTGAGATTCTGAGTACCAGCCAATCTGAATCAAGGGCCTGGATGCAGAGAAGGCAGAAAAAGTGAAGCCATGATTGAAACCTCTAGCTTCTCTGCCACACCACAGTTTCCAGGTCAACAAAGTGACAGATATGCTCTTCTGTTTCATTTTGTAGAAAGAAAATAAATGCTGGCAGCACAGTGGTAATGGAGTGGACTTTCGGGTCATTCTGCTTGGATGTGAATCCAGTTACCACTTCTTAACTGGTCATCTTGGGCAACTTTCTTAAACTCTCAGTGCCTCATCTGTAAAAAAAAGGAGAGTATATAGCCTACCCCAGAGAGTTGTTATGAAGATTAAACAAGAGAATCTGTGTAAAGCATTTTACACAATATCTAGAGAATAGTAAGCACTCAATAATTTTTAGCTATTGTATCAGACAGGGTACAGTAGCAGGTAATGAAAACCACCTTAGCTATTTTACAATGGAATTTAATATAGTGAAGTAGGTCCTTACAAAATCACTGGAAGGGCTGGAAGAACAGATTTGGATGGGCCTGTTGGAGCAACTCTGTAGAATTGGCTGCTAAAGTATAAAATGTTAAAACTGTGATTCTCATGCAAATACAATATGACATGTGTCAAAGATTTCTATTCAACACATTAATTAATGAGGGAACATAGAAGATGTTACATCTGGTTCAAAGGAGAATTTATATTACACGTATATATATTACACGTATATATTCATGCATACAATCAGGAATGCTGAACTCAACTTGCTGATAGATGCAAAATTGGTTAAAATTCTATAAGGCAGCACTGTCCAACAGCCTTGTAATGTGAGCCTCATGTATAATTAAAAATTTTCTAGGACCCACATTAAAAGTAAAAAATACATAAATTAATTTAAACAAATTATTTTAGTCCAATATATCCAAAATATTAAGATATAATCTATATAAACAATAAATAAAATGAACATGCTATTTTACACACTTTTATATTGAGTCTTTGAAATCTGTGTGTATCTTACACTTACAACACATCTCAATTCAAACGTGCCACGTTAAAGTGCTCAACGGCCACACGTGGCTAGTGGTTCCTATATTAGTGTACTCCTAGGGCAATGAAAAAGTAATGTTTGGGATTATCTTTTTTTCAGGGCAAAAGCTGATTGTACATCTATCAGAGAAAAACTAATTTGCTTTTCTATGGACAAGAAGTGTTTGCATTTCTGTAGTTTGTTACAAGTAACTTTCTACCTTACAGAGTTGTAAAATAACCTGGTCAACAGAAAATCAATCAAGTGCACATTTGTGTAGCATCTGAAAATTCTATAAAGCTCCACTAGACAATACCCAGCACTTCCCTGAAAGACAGCCCCTAATCTCCATTTCCAAACCTTGGACAATTTTTTTTTTTCCTGATAGGCCCGTTAAGGGAGCTGCTAGAAGTCAGGAGGCTGCCACCAGAATCACTGCATTTATGAACACACTACCCCAACTGCAGTCCAGGAGTCATTAAGCCCCTACCAGAATTGTTGGCTCCAGAGCCTCGTAACGTTTGCTAGATCCTCACCTGCTAAACGGTTGACTCAGATCCCGCTGCTTCTCTCCCCACCCAATTCAGTTCCAAATTCAAATTTCACACAAGGACTTCTGACTGATGAAACCAAAATCACATTTGAAACTCTAGCTGCAAGGGAGTCTGAGAAACGTAGATCCTAGCTCTCCAGAGTCTGCAGTAAAGGAAAGGCACCAGAAGGCATTTGGAACAGAGGTTGAGCAAGGCAACATACCACGTCTACCACTGCTGTTTGGTTAACAAGAACTTCATGAAACTCTACACTATGGGATACAAAAGATGAGAAGTATTATTTTTGCTGGTCTATATGACAGCAATACTTTTGTGAACTCTCTCAGATCTGGAGTTCTTTTCAGCACTAGAACAGAATCCCAAGGAACACCAACATTGAAGGGTCAGGTGGAAAAGAGAAGCAAATGGAGGAGAGGTAGAAGGAATGACCAGAGAAGAGGGAAATAACCACGAAGTGTGGTGTTAGTGTTAGGGAACTGTTGATGGAAACGGTCCGCCTTGGCCAGGCACGATGATAACCACTTGCATGAGTTGTCTCACAACAGGAGGTCCTGATAAGGAATGTAGTGCTGTCACCAAAAACTAACTGGGAGAATCTGGGAGGGGCCAAAAGGAGGGAGGAGACGTCAGCCAATATCATATCCTACCAACCACCCAGAATCCTTCTCGCTGGAACCCATCTTGTCTGAGAGATGCGCATGCCACCAGGAAGGACCCTGAGTCAGACCAGTTATGGGCCAAGCAAGATGATTGGCCAGAGACAACTGGGAAACTAACCCCATTACCATAAAACTTGAGACTGTGAGCCACGTGGCAGAGCAGTTCTCCTGGGTTCCCTTACGCTGCTGCTCTCTGCCCAGGTGCCCCTTGCCAATAAAGTCTCTTGCTTTGTCAGCACGTGTGTCTCCTCAGACAGTTCATTTCCCAGTATTAGACAAGGGCCCACTCTTGGACCCTGAAAGGGATTCCCCTTCCTGCAACATTAGGAAAACTAAGTACAAAGAATATTTTTAAGAAGGAGAGAGACGTCAACTTCCAAATGCTCCTGAGACCCAAATAAAAGATGAACTGAAGAATACTTTGGAGACCTTTGCAAGATCAGATTCAGTGACGTGGTGGGGGTAGAATCCGGATTAGAATGGTTTTAGGAGTGAGGGGGAAGTGAAGAAATGAAGACAGCAAGAACAGATCAATCTCTTGAGCTGTCTGACTGTGGAGGAGAGGAGAGACACAGCAGCTTTACACAACTTTAAGGTTGTTTTTGGCAGGCCAAGCCTACCTCTGCTCTGAATTCAATGCCTTCCAGTATTTACAAGCGCCTTGCCTCAGAAGAACAATAGTCGAGGAGGATTGCTTTAAGGGCACACGGTCTAGGATGTTTTCTGTTCCTGCTATGTTAAAATCTACTCCTACATGGAGCCAAATGAGAAGGGAGTTGGCCAGACTCGCCTGTATTTTCACCCCTCACCCTGACCTCTCTCCCCACCTCCCCCAAAATGCTCATAAGCAAATTGAATTGTTGGGGTGATGCCATTAGCTGACAAAGGGCTACTAGATAATTTAGAGCCAAACTGTGACCCGCCCAGAGCAGAGGCCATTATTTCAGACATTTTTTAAAGCCTAGCTCCTGGCTCTATTTTATGTCTCCACCCTTGTTTTTTATCCTTTTCCACTTGTAAATGTACACTCTCTTGTTACAGTTTTACATAGCCTTACAAATCACTTTAAGTCATGTTGGGAACAAAGTGAGGTTTAAACATATAAAGCTGTGAGGATTGTGTTTTGCTTTTTTCTTTTTCTCCTTGATGCTGTTTCCTTGATTTTTATAAAGGAAATTATTGGACAGGGATATGGAGATTTATTTATAGAGTTTTGTCTTACAACCGACTTTGCTAGATACCTGTTCCATTACAGAGAGACACCCATCGTTCTGAGGTCACAAAAACGTGTATCTACAGGGCAGCCGTCTCCGTGGCCGCCGTCCTGACCCGGGCCTTGAACAACCGGACAGAGAACTCTCAGCCGCCACCGCCAGGCAAGGGCAGCTTCGGGCTGGATGCTCCGCTGAGCGCGGCGTGGGCGCTGCGGGCACCCACCCGGCTGCAGCCTCCAGCGAGCGTGGTGCTGATGGAGCGCCGCGGGCAGCGCTTTGCTGCGGCTGCTGGAGGAGCTGGGGCCTCGGCTCTCCCAGGCCCGCCAGCCTCGTGGAAGCCTAGCGGAGAGGTGCCTGCACTGACTTTAAAGACGAACTCACAAAGCTCTCCCTGACAGTCACTTTGAAATAATTTGTGCGGAATTGAATCAAAAGAATAGTTCGAAGGTAGAATGGAGAGGCAGCTAATGACCCAAGTACCACTGATCAAGC
The DNA here is from genome assembly GCF_005190385.1 of Monodon monoceros. Lineage (NCBI taxonomy): Eukaryota > Metazoa > Chordata > Mammalia > Artiodactyla > Monodontidae > Monodon > Monodon monoceros. The sequence goes on from NW_021703775.1 coordinate 43,553,629, forward strand.
AGGAGATTTGATAGGTGGAAAATCAGAAAAAGTAAATGTCAATGGAAGACTGTTGGGCTGCATTTTAAAGGGATCGTCTGTGACAGAGCTTACTGCACTTACATGTTAACCCTGAAGATGGGGGCTTTCAGAATACCTTTAAATATCTAACAGGAAATCAGATAGTGAAACTCTTCTTTATGGAGATGTCTCAGGGAAATGGCTTATCTTTTTGAACTTCCCAGGGTTTAAAAAAAAAAAAATTATTTTTCCATTCTTGTTTTCCCCTAGGAGGGTGTTTTATCTTTAAATGTAAGCATGTGACTCAGTTCATAGGGAGGTTCATGATAGGAGGTAAGAAGACCATTTCAGCTTATAAGTGGTGTCACCCTGATAACAAATTTAAATTGTATATGCTCGTAGGATGACTTAAAACTGTTGTATTTTTCATTAAAAAAATCTAATTTATCAACAGCTGGATTAATCTTAGACAAATAAAAGGACATCATCTGTATATCCAAGTTACCTGTCTAGTGGGAGGTGACAAAGTGAAAGAGGGAAGGATTAGAGGCTAAAAGGGAGAAGAAAGAAAAGGATTTAATGGAAGAAGTTGACAGACGTAATGATTCCCCCTCTTCTAACGTAAAATTCTACATAATTTTAATATTGCATTTTAAAATTGCTTTATTTCTCTGAAGCATTAATAAAATGATTAAAGAATGTGTAGTACTAGAATCAGAATGCAGTTTAATTAATTACATCTCCCTCTTTTGAATTGAAAGCTACTTATATAGTAAACGACTGTTGTATTTAGTTTTCCAAATGACTTGCAGATGAGGCCATTCAAACTAGGCATGTAAATCTAAACTCACCAGAGTGGTATGTTTACATTTGAATAGAATTAGAGGCCTGAAGTCTCAGAAGTTATAACCATGAAGCTAAAGCCAGAAGATGGGTCCTGCTGTGGAAGAAACCAGACTCCCTGACACTGGGTCTAGAAAGTACTATTTGATCTGGCAGTCATCCAGATGAGGACTTATGTTTGGGAGCCTCTTCTAATCACACACCATTTCCTGCTATAGCTAAACTTACATCAAAGAAAGAAAGAAACTAGCTAGCAGCTTCCTATAGAATCCTATGAGGCATCATTACATTGGTGGAGATGCCAGTGGTCTTCAGTGGTCTAGGAAATTGATATTAAAAGCTTTCTCTGAAGTGATCAAGTTCAGGGGAACAAATGTATACTAACCAAATTCATAGGAGATCAATTTAGAAAAATAACAATACCATGTATTCATTTATATTGGGTGCTCTATTTGTCAAATATATCATCCATCTGTACAAGAATTTTCCAATTGGGGAAGCACGCTAATGAGACAGAATTACAATAGATTGTTCTTTCTCCAGTTTAGGCATATTGTGGCCTAGAAACTATATAATGATAAAACCTTCTTCCCTAGAAAACACTGAAATGGTGGTATCGATCACCTTTAAAAAACTCTACACCACCCACCATTTTTCACTTACCACATCACTGCCTCACACAGGTTAATGAGGCTGTGGTTTTCTTTACAGTTACTTTGTTCCTGTCCTGAGGATACTCTCCGATTATACTGAAACATATTCCAGTACGTCCTTGTTTTTAGGGCAGAGACAAGGAAAAACCTATCACTTATCATATCATGTACACAAACCCCATCTTAAGGCAGTTTGCTTTGAAAGAGGTGATTTTACGTGTTTCAATTTTAGAAGGCAACATTTCTGATATTTTCCCTTAGATTTAGGAAAGGTAAAGGAAGTGAAGGCTGTTCTACCCAGTGGCTACTGTAGTAGGTGACTGCAAGAATGCCCCCTCCCACAGAGAGAATTAGCCAGAATGGGAATGTGTTAAAGGATCATAATGTTCTCCATGGCAATCAAGCAATAAGAATCTCATGGCAACATATAGCCGATGTTCTAATTAGGGAATGTTCCCATTACTGTGGTTGCTACCCTCAAACCTAGAGACTTAAACGATATTTATCCTGCTTACAAGTCTACAATGTGGACAGAGCTTAGCGGGGAGAACTCATCCCTGCCATGCATGCTGTAGAGGGTGGCTTGAAGGCTGAGGAATGGAATAACTGGATGGCTCAGTCACTCAGAGGTGTGGCAGGTGATCCTGGGAAAACTCAGTCACCTGGGGTTGCGAACAGCTGAGGCTCCTCAGACAACTCTCTCCATGCCTATGTGCTCTTTCCAGCATGGTGGCTTCAGGGTAGCTAGACTTCTTACACATCTGTCAGCTCAAGGGCCCAAAGTCACAGGGTCCAAGAGAACGAGCCAGCCAGGCGGAAGAGGACTGTCTATTCTAACGTAGTCTTGGAAGACTCTCAGGGTCAGGTCCACTGCATTGTATCTGCTAAAAGCCAGTCACTAAAATTGGTCCTTATTCAGGGGGATGGGAATTAGACCCCGCTTTTAGTGAGAGGAGTGTCAAAGAATTTGTGGACTTGTTTTAAAATCACCACAATATATAGTTGAAAAATTATAGGAGAATATACCATTTATTTATTTACACATTCATTCAACAAATACTTATTGACTGTTACCATACACTAAATAAGCATTGCTTTTTAACCTTTTAAAAAAGATTTTAGATATTCTAGCTCAAGACAACTCCCATTTGGACATGATTTTATGTATTGAGAAGGTCTGGTTTTATTTTAGGCCCATCATATAAAAGTACTCAAATCAGCATAAAATATCAGATGATGACAGATCATCCATTGGGAGAGTATAATCTGAACAGCACAAATGGGTTTTTATTAGAACTTATTAAAAGCCTGAGATAATGGAAGTATAAATCCTCATTTGATACACATATTCTGGAAAAGGTAGTTGGTGAACCAATTTGTGTAAAAGCACATCATCTTTCCTACCAGCTTTATACTTTTAGTGACTGACATATAAGAAAAGTTTTCCTTTCCTTCCAAAATATTTCCAGTTGCCAGTGTGTGAAAGGATTGATCGGATAGACAAAAGGTTATCAGACACCTCCAAATCACTAAATCCAAAGCATCATATATTTTTTTCCCCTCAAAATAGTTTTACTTGGCATTTCTCCTCTCCACCTAGGCTTCTAGGACACCACCTTTTGTCTTCCTCCTATGTCTCCAGGGGTTCCTTCTCAGTGGGAGTTCCTCTTACTGTGTTCAGTCCTTACTTTGGTGATCTCTGAGTTTCTGCTCCTAATCTCCTCTCTTAATCTCTATCTACTCTTTGAATGATTTCATCTAAACCTAGACTTAGCATGAAAGTTCCAGATTCATATAATCCACCGTCCACTGAATCTCCCCACTTGATTGTACCGTATCTACCTCCACCCACACCCTATACCCCCTTCCCACTCACACCTCCCTCGTCCAATGTGCTCTTCCTCCTGCATTCTGAAATTTGACAGAATCTAGAGAGTCTCTGACACTCAACATCCGTGCACAATCAACCATAATGTCCCATTGATTCTAAAAATCTTTCATCTCTTTTGCATCCTCATTGTCCTTGATTTACATCAGCCTCTTGTCCGTTTGCCAGGAATATAGGTCAAGACTGGCTCTGAGGCCATTTCTTAGCAAATACAATGAAAATATTTGAGACTTTTGCCTTCTATCCATAGTATTTGGCCCTGGACATCTCCTATTGATGGATCTCAGTGGGGGGTGTTGGTCAGGAATAGAAAATTATGAATCACAATGTTTGCATTTTATCTTCACAATAGCTCAAGTTTACCTTAAAATAGCCACAGAAGATGAAGTGGCAAATGCCAGCCACTGAGCACATAGTTATTAGATATCTATTCTGTAACCTGGGCTACAAAGACAAATATGGCATGGTCCCTGCCTCTGATGAACTCAGAATTTAGTGGGAAAAGCAAATGATTACAATTCCGCACGATAAATGCAATGATTAAGGAATGTGTGAGGTGTTGTATGAGTAGAGGAGGGCGTTCTCATTGTCTTCATTGCGTAAGCCTGAAAGGCAGTGGAGAAGGGAGTGACGCCCTGCCTAAGAAGGTAGAGTAGGGCTTCCAGAAGATGTAAAAATGCTCTCTATCTTACCAAAATCATAAGAGATGATAGCTCTGGATCCTGATGTTGGGGATTTGGGGAATTCTGCCAGCTGTTTTCTCAAGTTACCTACTTGATTCCCAATCTCCACATCTCTAAAATGAAAAGTTTGGTTTAAATAAGAGGTTGCCAATTTTTTTCTATAAAGGGCCAGGCTTTGTGGTCAGTATAGTCTGTCACAACTATTCAGCTCTGCTGTTGTAGTGCAAAAGCAGCCACAGACAATATGTAAACCGATGGACCTGGCTATATTACAATACAACTCTAATTACAAAAACAGGCAGTGGGCTGTATTTGGCCCTTGGGATGTAGTTTGCCAAAGCCTGATCTAAATGATCTCCAAGATGCCTTCCAGATTTACCAATCCATTGGTTTATGAAAAAGCAGTTCTCAAATACTTGATATACTTTATGTTGGTTTTTAGTTTACTCTTGTTGTGGTTGGTTAGCTCAGTAAATGGGAACATGGAATTTAAAATGATAAGATTTGGGGTTTGATTCACTGTGGATCAGTTAGCTTCTCTGTTCCATGACCACAAACCACACCACAGACTTCAACAAATCCATGCTCCTGCTTGGAGCCAGGTAAAGCTGTGTGACTGGACAAATGTCATCCTTTCCTGCTTCTAACAATACAACCCCTGCACTTGCTCCCCTAATGATGGTGCAGCAGCATGCTCTTTACGTGTGTTCCAACATCACTGAGTTCATTTCAAAAGAGCAACGTATGGCACTTCCCTGGTGGTGCAGTGGTTGAGAATCCTCCTGCCAATGCAGGGTTCGATCTCTGGTCCGGGAAGATCCCACATGCCACGGAGCAACTCGTGAGCCACAACTACTGAGCCTATGCGCCACAACTACTGAAGCCCACGCGCCACAACTACTGAAGCCCACGCGCCTAGAGCCCATGCTCCACAACAAGAGAAGCCACCACAATGAGAGACCCGTGCACCACAACGAAGAGTAGCCCCTGCTCGCCACAACTAGAGAAAGCCCGTGTGCAGCAACAAAGACCCAACGCAGCCAAAAAATAAATAAATAAATAAATAAAAATTTAAAACATACATGGTATTAAGTTTTTTAAAAGCAAGTTGCAAAACGGTAGTTTTGCAGTATATAGTATGACCTCAGTTTTGTAAAAAAAAATATGACAGAAAAATATTTGAAAGACATAAAAAGTGGTAATAGTGGGTATCTCCTGAAATATGGGTAGTTTCCTTTCGTTTTTTCTTTGCTTGTTTTCAAATTATTTTCAAAATTCTCCAATAAATATGTATCAATTTAAAATTAATAAAAGATTATGAATGAGTTTGAAAGATGCCTAAGGGAATAAAACATTTCTTCTTTTTTTTCTCTTCCCTATGGGAAAGAACAATCTGAACACAGGTCGAAATATAAAACTTGGCTTTTGTGATCGAAGTCAAAGTCATTACAATGAATGTTGAAATTTTATTGGCAATTTCTCTTGCTGGGAGGTAATGACATCCAGAGTTAAATACTACGTAATATTTTACCAATGGTATAAGTCTTTTCAGTGGTTTAGTAACTCCAATGTGGTAATGCAAGAAGTGATTTTTCCCCCGTGTGTAAATAAGTTTTATAATATTGAAAACTGTTAGACTAACATATTTATGAGGTGTTATTAACAAAGGAAAATAGTGGCTGAAATATCCAAACTAACAACATGGAGACACCAGACATTTTGAGTGGGAGATTCTTACAGATGAAAATGGATTACCGGGGCCATGGCTAGATGGTGAAGGGTCTTGTACAGCTTGCTAAGGATGTGGATTTTTTTCTGAAAAGATGAGAACCTAGCTGCATTTCTGAATGAATAATCAAGGTGCACACAGAGGATGATTAGAGGGAGTAAATATTAAAAAGAGTATACCTGGGGCATTTATAATTTCTTTAAAGGAATTTCTCCTAACGGTAGAAAGGGCAAACATGTAAGCTATTTAAGCCAGCTTCAATTTTTTTCCAGAAAAAGATGTATGATACATAAATATAGAACCCATAGCAATTGCTGTGTAAACTATTATACTAAATATAGTTAGGGATATGCTTAATGTTGCATTTTATTGTTTGACTAAATATTAACTAATAAGAAATTACATTAAACTGGAACTTACTTTTTCCTTATAAATACTCTTAGGCAAACCAGGCAGGGCTTGGATGTTCATCATAAGACAGCACATGCTGACATTCCAAATTCTCCTAAAAGGATTTCGCTTAATATGTTAGATTCTATAAATCTGCTTAATCATTTCTCAGAGCTTGGTATTCCTTAGGAGGAGGATTGTTAAATACCTACAAAGCTGATCCATACTCTGAGAGCTATCAGTTTCTCCTAGTGAGAGCTAGTCCTCAGTTTCCTGTGGTTGGGAGTGTGACATAGTGAGATAACATGACAGATGAGATCCAACTAGTCAGATGTTACTGGAAAAGTACACTTGGATTCAGGTTCACATTAGTCTGGCTCTCTTTTAGAGAATATAGTTGAGCTCACACAATTCAAGGGCTTATCTGAAATTTAACTTGAATAAATACAAAAGAGCAGCCCCATCAGAGTCATCCAGTAGAGCTGGATCATTTTAACTCAAGGTCAAAATAAACTTTATTAGTGTATTTATTAAGAGCAAGCTTGTTTAGATGAGGTTTTTTTCTTCTTTCATACCTTACCTTGCGTAGAACTTTAATATTAGGAAACCTGAAACAGTCTAGAGAATTCAGAACCATCTCAGTTCAGGTTGCCATGATATTTTCTGTAACCGAGCCCTGTACCTCTTCTTGCAAACTGAAATAACATTGACGATGTAAAAATTATGCCCATAATGAGTAAGTTATTACCAAAATTTAATCAACATGATGTTTTCCTTTTCCTGTTCTGGGACAATAAAACTAAACACTATTACAAAGTGGTAAAAATATTTTTTAAAAGTAAAGACATTTGTGACTTTATTGCCTGTTTCTCAGGTTGCAACTGAATGCAGGTATTTTGGTTTAGTTAAAGGATATGGAAAGCGCCACCGATGATCTTTACTGTGGCAGCACAAACCTGCTGCTTTGATGACGTGATTCTCCTTTGTATCCATGTTAGAGAAACTGGCGTGGTCTCTGTCATGTTTTCTTTTCCTGCAAATACTGTGGCTCATAAAGAACAGTTTGACTCCTTATAGCTTTTCCTCCGTATGCTTCCTTTTATGTAACAACTTTGTTTAAAAAATTTGACATTTCAGTAATTTTCAACAAAAATGCTTAATTTTCCTAGATTTTTCTTTTAGTTTCAGAGAACAATAATTTTATAGTCTCAATATGATGCTGGTCTTTGTAAAGCTCAAGAGACAAAACCAGACACTCGTGCATGCTGCAAATCCTTGTTTTTATTCCAGAAATAACCTTTGTGACTATTGGCAGTACAGGTCTTCCCTCCCTCCCCCCTTTGGCTGGGGATGGCAGAGGGGGCAGGAAGGTTGTTGGGATATATGCTCAGAAGTTTTCAGATATAAAGATTTAGAAATATTAACTAGTGACTTCAATGAGATTTTAAGTTCAAAATCAGTAATTACAAAATCCACAGATTCTATGCCTCCTGAGGGCTGGGTAGCTTCCTTTGGATTTTTTTGGCATAAAAAGAGAACACACTATTAAATAATATGCAAGTAATTTTATTAGATCTTCTAAGGGTGCATTTAAAACACTGTGTGTTTAAATTATAGACAGGACATAAGATTTGGTAGTTTTCTACAGCATGCCCAAACAGAGGTGTTAAGGTATGCTCCCCACAGTTCATTATTTACTCAGAATTGATTTTGGACAGACTCTAGTTTTATTAAGTTTGAATAGTCACAGTTTTGTCATAGTGTTGCTAGAACAGCAGCACAAAGATAAAAACAGCCGAAACAGCTTTGTTAGAGGAAAGTCTACCTACCACAGCTCCAAACCTGGCTCCTTTCTAGGCTTCCTGCTTTCCTAACCTCAATTCTTTATTCTTTTCAGATGAAAACAAGCTGACCCCTGCTAAGCATCTTCTTATAAAAAGGCTCATGACAAATGCTATCTTTATAAAAGATTCCACAGTTGAAATGTGAAATGAGATTTTAGGGGCCCCTGCGGGATCCTGTGTTCTAGCATTGAAAATCTCTTGTGAGAAGAGCATCAAGAGGGACTTCCCTGGTGGTCCAGTGGGTAAGACTCCGTGCTCCCAAGGCAGGGGGCCTGGGTTCAATCCCTGGTCGGGGGTACTAGGTTCTGCATGCCGCAACTAAGATCCAGTGCAGCCAAAATAAATAAATAAATATCTTTTTTAAAAAAAGAAAAGAAAAACATTAAGACTATTTTCTTCAATTGATTGATCAATTCATTCATTCATTCTGCATCAACAAATATTCATTGAGCATTTGTTATGTGCAAAGTAATATGAGTGATTCAAGAACGTGGAAAGTATAGTCTCTGAGGAATTTGCAGTCTTGAAGAAGCGTATAAGGTGTATTCACCAACAGTCTGCCTGTCAGAACTGGATTATTTATCTGACTCTTTCATCATACAGATGAGGGAATTATAGCAGAAAGGTGAAATGACCTGCCCAAACCACACTGCAAGACCACTGGCTGTGGAGCAAGCCACTTACCCATCACTCACTGGTAATCTTGGACAAATTACTTAACCCACTGAGCTAAGCCAGACCTCAAAAGGCTGATCTGGGTTGAAAGGCTGTTGAGAAGGGGAACACAGACTTCCTTCAGGACTGCTTTCACTCACGTTTACTGCGTGACCCGGAAGCAGGAAGTGTGAAGCATATGTACAAGATAAGGATGAAAGTGAGCTGATGCAGCTTCTCCATGCCTCCCTAGTTCCTCAGACCCTTGGCCAAAGTTCAGTGGTCAGTGCTGTCCCCAGGGAATGAAGAAACCTGCCAGGTCAAGGGCTCCAGAGCCATCGGCCCATGGCCTTTCACGCACAGACTGCCACAGTTAGACACTTCCGTGTTCCATTTTTTATTGCTATTGGGGGCCTAGCATGGGCCAGCCTTGGCTTCTATACCTGCTAAACTTACCTATCAGTTCCCTTACCTATGATATTTTATAGTATATATACTCTGTAGGCTTACTCTAAGCCTTAGGCAAGATGGACTATGTAAAGTGCCTAGCATGGTGCCTGACCCACAGAAGGTGCTTCATAGATGGCTTTCTTAGTTGAGGAACTGACAGTAGGATTCAAGTTTCCTGACTCACCTAATATTCTTTTTAATACAGAAACAGCAACTGCCATTTAATGGGTATTCGCTTTGTGCCAATAGAATGATACACTAAAGGGAGAGAGAAAACTGATTATTTGCAGAAAGCATTGCATGTATAAAAATCCTAAGAAATCTGTTTAAATTTATTAGCCCATGAGTTTATCAAAGTGACCGGGTTTATAATGAATTTACCATAATTAGGGGCTTTCTTTATCCTGGTAACCACCAGCTCAATAACATAATAAAAAGGAAAGAAATTCCATTCAAAAAAAAAAAAAAAAGGGGATGGATAAACTTAACAGAATTGCCCATGACAGTTATAAAGAAAATTATAAAGACTTATGAGCTATATGTAAATAAAACTATAAAGGTGTATTAGAATATATAAAACAAGATGAACAAATTGAGATATATACAGTTATCATATAGGAAAATGAATTTCACCAAGTAAAATTTACTATTTGTTAAATATTAAAATTCTACACTAACAAAGAAACCACAAGTTATGATGCTGATCTAGTTCCCAGGAAACCCTAAAACAAAGTATATTAATTAAATGATTAAAATACAGAAGTGTGGGACATATAGAAATAAATGTAATATATTATATAACTATCATAAAATTAAGGAAAATAATATTTATTTAATAACTGCCTAATTCTATTTAATAATTGCCTAATTAAACTCTAATAATTGCCAGGGTAACTGGTGAACAAACACAAAACAAAACAAAAAGTGATTTAGATCAGCTCTTATACCACATTGCCAGAATAAGCCTCTAGTGGATTAAAGAGCAAATATTTGCTTTAATTCTTAGCAAAGCTATGAGAAAAGAAAAATCAAATATTAATGAAATCTTTAGAGGGATAGTATCTTTGTAAAGCTCAGGGCAGTAATGAAAATCACAAAGGAAAAAATAAATAGCTCAAAAACATCAAGTAAAAAAATGGTTGTAACATAAACAACTAACAAAATTAAAAGAAGGGAAACATAATTGGGAAACATTTGTATTGATCATGGTAGAAAAGTAGTGTATATATAATACATAAAGAACTAACTCAAATTTTCACAAATTTTAAAACCTCAAGAGATAAATGGTCAAAGGATATAAACATACAATTCACTTATGAAGAAATACAATTAAATTATATACATTAATCAGTTCTTGGAAGGATATAATAGCAAAATACTGGAAACAAACAAAAAAATGCCCAATATAATTATACTATATCAATTCAGTAGACTATTATATAGCCCTTAGAATTATAATTATGAAAACTGAAAAAATGTTATTATTTAATGGTGGAAGGGAGCCAAATAATAATTCTACTTATGCACATCAAAAAAAGGCAAAAATGAAAATCACTATTGACAAAGAATAGTGGAATCATGGATGATATTTTTTCTGTAAATAAGATTGGGAAGGAATCAGGAAACCCCTATACTAGCAGTTGAACAATACTAGTTATTAAACAACAGACTCTAATACTGATTGTATTTTTCAACATACAGATGAAAGCAAAGAGTTAGAAGAAACCAGAAATATTAGTGTCAGCTGGTAAGTTATGAAGTTTCCTAGAGTAAGGATCTTTCACCCTCCAGCACCTTACAGAGAGCACTCACATTTCCCAAAGGCACTAGAGAAGGCAAGCACACACCTTGAGAACTGAGTATGTGATTTTGCCACACCTTTGTCTGTGGAGCCCTGCTCTGGGCTGTTGGTACCATGTTTGTCTTCTTCCTTCCTGATGCTTTATTTTTACCATAATACTTTCTGTAAAAGTTTGCCTGGATTTAGACAAATGTCTCCTTTTACATGTAAATTTCTTTTCTGTAATTTCTAATATATTTCTATTTACTTTTATGGTCTTTGATCTTCTCTTTCACCGCCTCCCATGTATAAGGCATAATTTAGATTAGGAGTTAATAACTCAGAATAACAGACATGGATTTGAATCCTGACTCGTTATGTGACTTTGGGCAAATTATTTATTTGTAGGCCTTGGATACTTTTATCTATAAGATGGAAATAATACTACTTCATAGAGTAATTATGAGGTTTAAACTAAAGGAGATAATTCATGTAATGTACTTGGTGTGGTATCTACTTGTAACACTGTAAACTCCAAGGTAATGACATAAATATGGTACTTGAAACGCTATTCAAAATTTTAACTATTAAGAAAAAAATTAAAACTCACAACCTTAAAATGGTTCTATTTCTTTCTATACATTTGATAGATCAAATTTCCTTATAAGAGAGTCATGGCTTAATTGAAAAAAAGGAATTTCCCTTATTCTTCTGTCCTGTGTTTGCCTGCTTAAAGATGCCTTGAATCCTTTATGGACTGGAGTCATATATAAATAAATAGATATACCAAGTTTCCTTAATCACAGCACCTAACTGAAATTTTTTATTTACTAAAACTGGAGAGGAGACAAAGAGAAAAATGCATTTATTCAATCCTGGCTTTATGAGTTTAATAGTCTAACCTCCTCATTTCACTACTGAAGGCTGTGGAATGATCAAAATCAAACTACAGAACTGTTTGATATAGTTCATATTTAAACTTTTGAAATGAAAATGAATCTCAGTTGAAAAGTTCAGGTAGGGAGGAAGGAGCATTTTAAAGGAATTAAAATGTGGTGGCTCAGGTTCAAAGGAACTATGGTTGGCAGAAAATCAAGGCTTTCCATGTTGTGTCTTAGGCAGTGTCAGTGACTGGAGTGTAGGTTTTCTGTATATGTGTTTTTTAACACTCCTTGAAATCGATAAGTGTAAAACGAGCATTACTTGCACTTTATTTGAATTTATTTGAATTTCAACAGTTACCAACAGATGTGCTTAGAATGAATAGGCCCCCATTCCCCAATAGCACAGTAATTCAAATCTATTTTAGACTCTGAAATGGGAGCTGTCTCCAGGAAGACAGCTCTGAACCTTTTTTCCAGCTGCAGAAATAACTCCTCTTGTTGCCCCTCTGACCTACACCAAGGGAAGCTGCTTGAAAAGATGTTCTTTTGCCAACAGTCGTTTTACCATTGTAATCCACAAATGGAAAAATAAACTGATGGCTCCTCTTCAGAAAACCTATTCTCATATCCCCCAGAACCAGGCAGATAAGTAAAGAAAACCAGAGTTCTTTTAATTCCTTTCTCATTTTCCAAAATGATATTTTTTGTTACCTTAGAAAATGGGCCTTATTGACTAACAAGTCACTGTTAATCTTCTGCAAAGTAAGTTAATTCATCCAAAGTTCTAGGACTCCCCCAACCCCAAATTCCTTGGAATTTTGCTCCATTGGTTAATTCCCACTTGCCTAAACCAGTGCGCTCTCCCTCCCAATGGTTCCCACCCTCACTTTAAGATGAACAAGCCCCTCTCACTGGCAAGTAAAAACCTCTATCCTGGATTCTCTTCTAGCTGTTCCCCTATCTTATTTCTTCCCTTTGCACCCAAGCTTCCAGAGATGACAAATCCCTGTTGATTCAAATGGAAACTCTGACTTTGCTCTCAGACATAATAATGACTTTATTGGGTGCCTCTCTGTGCCAGACACTCTTATAGGCCTGAACATTTTTTTTTCTTGATTAAAAATACATGAATAATTCATGCTCATTATAACAAATCAAACAATACAGAAACAGATAAAGACAGCAATACAGAAGCAGATAAAGAACATCTCCCCTGCCCAAGCTCTACATCTTATTTAATTGTTGCAACCACCATGAGAAATAAGAATTATAGACCATATTTTATAGACGAGAGAATTGAGGCTGAGAAAGGCTCAGAGTGTACCCTGCAGTGTTTAACAGGAAGAGCTTCGGAGTCTGATTATCTGGGTTCATTTCTTGACTTTGCGATTTTCTATGTGTCCATGAGCAAATTACTTATTATTTCTGTGCCTCAGTTTTCCTACCTGCTAGTTCATAGGGTGCAGTGAGGGTATAATGTGCTAAAACATAAAAATATTCCTGTTTCTAAAGAAAAAAAGATCAAAAAGAAATTATTTTAAAATGACAGCTAAGAAGAAAATACTAAGAATTAGAGCAAAACTCTGTTCACCATTCTGCTACTAATGTAGAGCCTGAGTTTTTAAAGCTGCTGGAAATTTCTGACCCCAAACTATGCTCATACTGCAATGATGACACCATCAATGAACTTTGTTTTTTAAGATCACACTATTTTTTAAAAGATCCAATAATATTATTTCGATTTTTCATGATTAACTGAATTTTACTCATTTGCTACAGTATCAATTTCATTATTTTTATAAATTAATTTTATCTCAATTAGGGTAGAATGATTATGTATGTTTAACATTTAGATATTACAAACATTTTACTTAGTGTTTTGACCTATATTTTGAATTTTTGTGGTGGCTCTGTGTATCCCTGGCTGATTTGGTCACCCCTGTCACCTGGCTCTACCCGCCACCCTACACAGACCTCAGCCTCTTAACAGTTTTATTAGGCACAATAATGTATATTTGCTCTCTATGAGTGCTGTAGTGGTAGAAAATGATTAAATCATAATTATTAACTTTCCCAGAGTAACTCATTACCCACACCCTGGTAACTCAAATATTTTCTCCCTACTTCTATATTTATATGCTATTTCTAAGAGGCAATAGAGATGACTGCAGCTATAAAGCTGCTTGGTTAATCACTCAAAGCTTCTTTTTTACCATTTCCTTTGCAAACACAGCTTAATGGTCTATGGGAAACAGAGGAAATTAACAAAGTGTACATCTCCTTCTCTTGTCTACCAACATTCTTTTGAGTCTTAAGTACAGAGGCCCTCAGCTTTCTAAACTGGGTGGCCTAGCCCAAAGAACAATATTTCTGTATGCTAAGTCACCAAACAAACACACTTGTTTAAAGAATTTAGGCCAAGAATGAGAGATTCCTTTCAAAACAAGTAAGAACTGAATGATATTTGAGGAGTCAAAGAAAAATTATACAATTCACAGGCTCTCTTCATTCATCTTATATTAAGTTTAGCTTTTAAAACATCATGCTGTTTCTGTTTCCCAGAGAATTTAAACGTTCACAATTCTGTGATGTGCAGATTTGTGGCTAAACTGTACTCTTCCCCCAAAGCCATCTTCTTTCTTTACTCATATTTCTTTTCTTTCCTTTTTCTTTCTCTTTCTCTCCCTCCCCCTTCCCTCTTTCTGCCTCTGGTTGACTAGATATTTCTGAGATTTTGTATTAGCTCTCCTTACTCCCCTTAAAACACTTTTATAGCCAGAATGTTTCAAGCCCAAAGTTAAAATCGTATTTTGTTCTTCTCAGTAGTTTCTAGTCCATACTCTAGGGCACAAGCAGAATGAAAGACCCCAAAAGAGAATAACATTTCGCACTGAACTCAAAAAGTATTATCACTACTCACTTTCCAATTTTCAAAAACATATACATTCCTTGTTTTTGATCACCTAACATATGTGTGACTTTCTTCTGCACACTCTGAGAAAGAAAAAAATAATAAAATACAGGCTCTGTGACATTAAGTAATATCAAATTCTAAACTTGTCTGCCTTTTGGCTAACTAATTTAGCCAAAGGAGGTGGTGTTATATAATTAACTTTGGCCCTAGAATACAGCTTTAAATCTCCTGGCATCAGTTTAAATCACCTAATACCCTGCATTCTTGCTATTCTCATGTCATTTCTCCCTCATTTCTCAAGGATTTTAGCTCCTGGCTTATCCTCACTTCTTTCTCATCTTATCTTTCAGTGATTTCAATATACACACAGGTGATCCTTCCCACCCAGGCCTCCTGGTACACTGACCTCCTCCCCTGCAATGACCTCGTCCTCAATATGCCTCATTGGAGCCCAAGTTGGATGGAGGAGTAGGGTTCTAACCAATTCCCTGCAGTCCACTCTCAGACCACTATCTCTCATCCTTCTAGCTCACTCTGGTACTTAAACCCAGGGACCCAATTCCCTGGGTCTTCCAATCCATTGATCAGGCCACCTTTTCACTGTCCCCCATCCCTATACATCCTTTACTCCTCTAGCTTAGATTCTAAGATCAAGATTATAATCATTCTCTTGCCCTTCTTGCTTCAGCTCTGACTAAATCCAACTCTGCTTACTCATGCTGCACCTGTAAATGAATGTGGCTGAAGAGAAATTCACAACCATGCCGATGTGCCTCACTTCAAATTCATGATCTTAATGCTGTGTGACAATCATACCATATGTCGTAATCCAGTCACTCTTTGATTCTCTAGAAAACGATTTCCTACCCCTCTCTCCCCAGACTCCCACTGCCTCATTCTCTCTCTCTTTCTCACTTGAGTTGAATCTTGCTTTCTCCTTTACCGAGAACACTGAAGCAAAGAGAAGAGAATTTCATAGACTCCATCATCACTTCTACCCACCAACCAGCAACTACACCCTCATACTTTGCCTTCTGGTTCCCATAGGTGAACTTGTCATGCTCCTATTAAAGGCTGACTCCTTTCCCCCTACATAGGCACTAGATTCCATCTGCTTTCACCTATTCAAGGACATCCCTCCAATGATTCTCCTTTCTCTCTCCTACATTATTAATTTTTGCCCCCTGCTGAATCATTCGCAACAACATGCACATATACTTCTTTTTCTCCCATTTTAAAGACGTTTTCTTTGACCCACTCTCCCCACCAGCCACCATCCCATTTCTTTGGAGCAAAATGGCAAGAGTCGTATATACTTGCTATTTTCACTTTCTCCCTTATGGATTTTCTCTTAAACCCATTACAGTCAAGCTGTCACCCTACCACTCCTCTAAAAGTTGTCTTGTCAAGTGATGACTCCATTTATTTCCCTTTTTGGCAAATTCCTCAACAGAATTATCAATATTCACTGTCTCCAATTTCCTTCCTCCCATTCCCTTTAAAACCTATTCTGACCTCCATCACTTTTGTTGTAAAATCCATTGGTCAACTCTCGTTTTACCTGGCCTATCAGCACCACGTCACACAGTTGAACACTTTCCTTTATACATTTGGCTTTCAGCGTACTGCACATTTTCAGATTCTCTCCTACTTCACTGGTCTCTCCTTAGTCTCTTACTGGTTCTTCCTCTTCTCCCTGACCTTGTAATTTTGGAGGCCTCAGGGCTTGGTCTATCGCTGCTCACATCCTTGGTGATTTCAGCAAGCTCTAACTACAGCTTTAAATATCATGTATGCTGATTATTTCCAAATATGTATCCCCATCCCAGACCTCTCCTGTGCTCCAAACTCCTAATACCCACTTGGTATCTCAACTCTGTTGTCCAACAGTCATCTCAAACTTAACATGTCCAAAAGCAAACTTCTGATTTTCCTGCAAAGGTCTGCTCTCTCATAACCTTCCCTATCTCTGCTTCTGGCAACTCCATCCTATCAGCTGCTCAGGTCAAAATCCACAGAGTCATCCTTGACTTCTTTCCTTCTCTTATACGCCGCATCCAATTCACCATGAAATCATGCTGGCTCTACCATCATACTGTAACCACTATCCACCTCCACTGCTACCCCCTGGTCTAAGAAATATCATCTTTCACCTGTATTACTTTGATAGACTCCTAAAAGATCTCCCTGCATCTACCACTGGCCCCACACAGTCTATTCTTCACCCAGGAGCCAGAGTGATCCATGCAAAACATGAATCACATTTTGAGTCCTCTGTTCAAAATCCTGTAGTGGTTTCCCATTTCACTACGAATAAAAGCCAAACTTCTTACAATATCATGTAAGATCCTACTTGATCTGGCCTCTCTCATTCACTTTGTTCCAGTCACACTGATCTCCTTTTTATTCCTTGAACACCCTAAGCATGCTCCCGTCCTAGGGCCTCTGCTTAGCTCTTCTCTCTTCCTAGAATGCTCTTCTTCAGAATATGCACTTAGCTAAATCCCTCATCTTATTTGAATCTTTGCCAAAATTTTATCTTTTCAGTGAAGTTTCCTCTGCTTACCCTATTTAAAACTCCAATCTGCTCCCCACTCCCTACCCCCAGGACTCGCAATCCCCTTACTCACCTCTACCTATTGTTTTATCTATAGCACTTATCACTTTCTAATATGTTTCGTTTACTTTTTATCATTATTATTTATTGTCTTTCTCCTCTGCTAGAAACTCCAAGAGGGAAGAGATCTTTGTTCTGTTTAACAATGTATCCTAAGGGCCTAGAACAGTAGTAGGCATGCTACAGGCACACAGTAAATATTTGTTGAATGTTTAGTAATGAAAAGAAATAGATTATATGCTCCTTGAAGGTTAGGTAGTATCTGTCTCAAAATCATTTAGCCTCATGCTAACTTTGTAGAAAGATTCTTTTTAAATTCTTGATTCTATTTATTATTTCTATGTCTATTTAGGCCTTTCACTGCATTTCAGTGTTGATGAGTTATACATTTCCATGAATTCATATATTTCATCCAAGTTTGAAAATGTACCAGCATTGGGACTGACATATACACACTACTATATATAAAATAGTAGATAACTAACAAGAACCTGCTGTATAGCACAGGGAACTCTACTCAATACTCTGTAATGGCCTATATGGGAAAATCTTAAAAAAAAAGTGGATATATATATATATATAACTGATTCACTTTGCCGTACACCTGAAACTAACACAACATTGTAAATCAACTATACTCCAATAAAAATTTTTTAAAAAAAGAAAAGAAAATGTACTGGCACAAGCCTGTCCAACATGTTCTCTTGTATTTCCGTAAATCACTACTGTGACTGTATTTTTCATTCCAAATATTGTTTATTCTCTCTCCTTTTATTATTAATCTTTGCTTGATACTCTCTATTGTCTTTCATTAATTTCTCCTCTTCTATTCATCATTACCTCTTCTCTACTTTCTTTGGCTTAACTCTACTGGTCTTGTACACACTACTCAAGTTACAGTCTGTGATGAGTAAGCGATACAGTGCTCATCAATATTTCCAGTTTCCTTCACCTTCCAATCTCAGGGGAGGATTATATTTCCCTGACCCCTTGAAGCTAGGCAAGGCCATCTGACTAGCTCCGGCCAATGACATACGTCACTTTTAATGGAAACATCTAAAAACCTATGCATGGGGAAAGGATGGTCTCTTCAATAAATACTGCTTGGTCAATCAGATAATCATATGGGAGGAAAAATGAATCTTGACTCCCCTCATACCATTCACAAAAAGCAACTCCAAATGGATTGCAGATATAAATGTGAACGATGTTAGAAAGGCAAGATTTCTTAAACAGGACACAAAAAGCACTAACTAAAGAGGAAAATGATAAATTGGAATATATGAAGATTCAAAACTTTTGTTCATTAAAAGGCATCATTAAGATAGTGAAAAAGCAACTCACGGAGGGAGAGGATATTTGCAATACACAGATCTGAAAAAGGACTCGTATAATGCATTCCTACAAATCAACATGAAAAATATAGAACACGCAATGGGGAGAAGACTCGGACACTTCACAAAAAAGAGAATATCCAAATGGCAAAATCAAAACCACATGAAAAGCTTTCCAATTTCTTAGACACTGGGTAAATGCAAATTAAAACCACTATGTAACACCATCACACATACACCAGAATAATCCGAATAAAAGGGATGGCAGAAGCCACAAAAATAGACTCTATGAGACCGAGAGCGGGTGCCTAGAGACTGAGGGGTGAGTATCGGGAAACTGAAGGGTGGGCTGCGCAATGGGCTGGTTTGCATGAGTAAGTCTTTGATTAGGAAAACAGATGCCAACAAACAGCTGGTCAGGCTGCTACCAACATAAGCGTCCCTAATGGGGCCAGGGGATCCCTCTCCCCCAAACCCACAACCTCACTACTCCCGACCATGTCCTGGGCGACCTGGACCCACAGCAGGGTCAGAAGCTTCTAGAAGAAAGCAAGAGGATGAGGTGATGGTGGAGACGAGTGAGGGCAGCTTGGAGATCAAAGCACTCCCACCACCCCAGCTTCCGGTGGAGGGGGCGCACCCAGAGGGCGCCACGGGCTGCGGACCTACTCCCCAGATCCCAGTCGCTGGGGGTCGCGACCATGGAGCGGCCGAAGCGGGGTGGGAGGAGGTCGTGCCACCCGGGGAGGGTGTGGAAGCAGCCTCTGCCTCTGCGGCAGCAGACAGCAGCCTGAAAAATGGCTTTCAGCGTGAAACTGGTGGGGAGAAGGCCCTAGAAACCTGTGGCACAGAGCGCTCAGAGTCTGAGCTGATGATGGCTGGGGCGAAGGCCGCGGAAGCGAAGACTGAAAGGGGCACCATCTTCTCAGAAGCAGTGGACAAGGAGGAGAGGGTTGAAGTGGAGGAAAAGCCAGTGGCTGAGGAAATGGAAGTGGTGGAGGAGCACAGAGGGGTAAACGAGGTGAAGGACAAGGCAAGGCCCCGGCCCAGAGTGAGGGTCTCCACCTGAATCCCCCGGAGGCCATCCAGCTGGAACTGCACACCCTCAGGCTGACCGGGCCTTCCTCCAGTTCGGGTGCAATTTTGGGCGCATGTGTCAACACTACCTGCAGTGGAGGTACATCCTGGGCTTCTGAGTCACTACCGTTCGGAACCACCCACAGCTATCTGCCCTGATTAGAGGCAGAGGTGCAGAGATGTTCAGGTACGTAGCAAATTATAAGGTGAAGGAACTCAGACATCCTAGGATGGGGTGCAAGTTCAAGTTCTTCTTTCGAAGAAACCCATAATTCTTCTTTCGAAGAAACAACTGGATTGTGAAGGAATACGAGGTCAGATCCTCGGGGCACATGGTGTTTCTTTCCACTCCGATCATATGGCACCCGGGCCATGAACCCCAGGCCTTTCTTCCTAGGAACCAAGACCTCATGTGCAGCTTCTTTGCCTGGTTCTCAGACCACAGCCTTCCAGAGTCTGACAGGATTACTGAGATTATCAAAGAGGACCTCTGGCCAAATCCACTGCGATACTACTTCCGGGATGAAGGAGCCCATAGGGCTAGACTTCTCCAGACAAGGGAGCCAGTGGAGATACCCAGGCCCTTTGGGTTCCAATCTGGTTAACCTTTGCTCTTGGAAATACTCCCACACAGGTCCCCTACCACCTCCTGCCAGACCTAGGCCTTAGCAACAGCAAGGGTATGCCTTTGACCGATTTTGTGCTCACCTTTCTGCACCTTCCCTCCACTGGACATTCAGCTCTCTCAGCTTTCCAGATTGAGACCTTCGTGGCTATGCTGCACCACTTCCCCGTGGCATGCTGTTGTGCATTAATATCACATGCTGCATGGTGGTAGTTCACACTCTTCTAAGCCAAATAAATGATGCTACAGATGGCACTGCCTTTGTCTGCACTGCTTGGACCCTGTTTGCTCCCAAGGCTTCTGGTCTAGTTACTACCATCTGGATTTCCAGCCTTTTTTTTTTTTTTTTTTGCGGTAAGCGGGCCCCTCACTGTTGTGGCCTCTCCCGTTGCGGAGCACAGGCTCCGGACGCGCAGGCTCAGCGGCCATGGCTCACGGGACCAGCTACTCCGCGGCATGTGGGATCTTCCCAGACCGGGGCACGAACCCGTATCCCCTGCATCGGCAGGTGGACTCTCAACCACTGCGCCACCAGGGAAGCCCTCCAGCTATTTTTAAGAGCTGTTTTACTCATTGGGCTCTGCACGTGGCCTGTGGACAATTGCTGGGCATTAATAAGGTCAAGAGAGAGAAGAAGGGGGCTGCTTGGTCTCTGGTTTATGCAACTCCGTTGCTCTTCCTGCTTCTCTGATCACCTAATGCTGCCTGCTACTGGCTACACCCACCCCCTTAGGCTGCCACCTGCTGGATGAACATTTTCTAGACCACTGTCAGCTCCACTTTCTGGTTTTTGGTCAACAAGGATCTTCAGAACTGGTGGTAGACCCAGGCTTCCTGCCATCATATAAAAGACCTTTCTATTTCTCCCCTAAAAGACCTCAATTCCTCACCATCACTCAGGAACCCTACTGACTGTCAGGCAAGTGGTTGAGGTGACAAGTTAGACCCTATTTGCATGGCAAGGATAATGATGGTGTCCTTGCTAAGTACCAGGCTTTCTCAGCCTCAACCAGTGAAGCCATACAAAAGTTAGGTACTTTTGGGGCTTCCCGGGTGGCGCAGTGGTTGAGAGTCTGCCTGCCGATGCAGGGGACACGGGTTCGTGCCCCGCTCCGCGAAGATCCCACATGCCGCGGAGCGGCTGGTCCCGTGAGCCATGGCCGCTGAGCCTGTGTGTCCGGAGGCTGTGCTCCGCAACGGGAGAGGCCACAACGGTGAGAGGCCCACGTACCGCAAAAAAAAAAAAAAGGTACTTTTATCTCCCTTCCTCATCCTGAATATGAAGAAGTGCCAGCAGCGCCAGGGTAGGTGTACAGTTTCTCTTCTATTTCTCACCTCCCTCTCTTTCTCATATCACTTCTATCTCTTTTTAAAAAGTGGTAGCTCAGAAGCATCTGCAGAAGCAGGCTTTTCGGTTTAATTTGGCTGTTTATCATTTCCAGAGGCAGAGAGATGGTCCTGTCAAGGAGACTACCAGAGCTTTCAGTCCCTCTCTGCCTTCTTCCCAGCCCTCACCCATCTATAGCAATGCCTAGTTGGTTTAAAGAAAGACATACATGGAATGAATGGATGGAAGAACTAAAGAGATTGTGATGGATGCCCGCCCTGAGAAGGAAAACTGAACAGACGGCCAGAGGCAGAAATAAGCCAGGGGAAATATGGGCCTAGAATAAACACAGGATTGACAGAGCCTGCAAGGAAGGGATACCTTCTCTTGTTAGTGGAGAAGTACTTTTCTCAGGATTGGGATGGGAGAATTGAAGGTGGTTGAAGTGCTATGTTGCCGAAAGATGATTTTTTTTAAAGAAATACAAACAATGCAACTTTGTGTGTTTTATGTAGAAAATTAATACCATGCCCTTAATTTTACTAGTATTTAGTAAAACCTTATTACTTTCTCTGTTTCTGTTTACTGGGAAGATGTGGTTGTATAGATTTTCTTTTGCTTTCAGTTGGGAACATTTGGGAGAATGTTAATTTCTTTCTGGTACAATATGGAGACTTTTGTGAATATTCACACAGTTTTCAAATCGTTTCTGTTAAAACTGTATCTTTAGAAGTATAATTTGAATAACTTGGTCTTATCAGACTCTGAAGACTTTGGAAACTGTTGTCTTTATGGAAAAATAACCTACAAAAAAATTGTGGCTCTGATTGTCTTGACAATTCACCCTGGTAACAACTTAATAATTGATGTATCTCTTTTCCTAAATGGCAAAAATACTTGTGAGATTGCTCTGTAAAATTGGAAGTGTACCATTGGCATATTTATCTTTCCTTATGTGCACCTTGGTAAAATAAATGCACGTAAACAAAACTAAACTAAAAGGATGAAAAATAACAAGGGTGGAGAAATACACAGAGAAACAAGAATGCTCATACACTTCTAGTGGAAGAGTAGCTTAGTACAGATACTTTAGAAAATTGTTTGGCAGTATCTATGCACACCCTCTGATCCAGTTCTGGGAATATACCCAACAGAAATACATGCACTGCATATATTCACAAAGACATGCATAAAAGTGTTTATAACAGCCCAATTCTAAGAGCAGGAACTGCACCAGCATCTATCAACAGTAGAAAAAGTTAAGTTTTGAAATACTCACACAACGGAATACTATGAGAAATAAAAAACTATGCCTACGTGCAATAATGTGAATGAATCTCACAAACATGAGGTTGGATGAAGGAAGCCAGTCACAAGAGGACATGCTGTGTAATTCCATTTATATATGAATTTTAAGAACAGGTAAAACTAATCTGTGGTGGTAGAAGTTGGAATAGTGATTACTACCAAGGACAGTGAAGAGTCTGAGATTTTGCCCTGCTTACAAACTATTATGTTCCCTGCCTAGTTAACAGCTGCTGAGTCAAGAGACAAAGAACCTTACAACTCAATAGCCAGTGTCAGTATTGCAGCAACTTCTTGAGCCCTGCTTCCTAATTATGCAACATGAAGAAAGCCAGGTGACACCTGCACACACGCTGGGTTGCATTACAGGAGAGGAACCCTGAGTTTAGGTAACCTCAGTTTTATAATGGGAAGTAAACATGCCTACCCTTTGCTTTGAAGGGAGACATCTTTAACATACTAAACAGTATAATAAAAGACAATAATAAGAGACACAATCTCTATTTTTTTCAAGACTTAAGCAAAACTGCCCTTTTCTCTGGAGAAAAACACTCTCTCTTGTCTTGCAAGGCTATTCAAATAAACTTGAAAGGGTACTCTGAACAAAGGCAGGTGGTATCTCTGCTCACAAGATGTGCAGAAGTATCAGAGACCCATGATAATTGTCTGCCAACAGTTGTGGGGTGGGGGCGGTACCTACTGGCTGGAAGGGAGGATGATGGTGGATTCTGAAGGGCTGGGGATGTCTGTCTTGATCTGGGTGCTACATACATGGGTGTATTCAATTTGCGACACTTCATTGAGTTGTACATTTGTGAAACATTTTTCTATATGTATATTTAATAAAATATGCTTGCTTAAGAAAAACAAAAATTAAAAAGAAACCCAAAGTAAGCAAAGAAAAATAAAACAACAAAAACAACAACAAAACCCACCATCTTTCTGGAACTTCAATGCTAGGAAATGACTGGCCAATTTAAAAGTATGTTTCAGGTTTTTCGGGGGTAGGCTGTAGGTCCATATATTAGAATTCTAATAGGATCATTTACTATACCACAAATGGTTAAAATCCATTTCCTGGGGGGCGGGGAATTTTTATCTAGGTATGGGCCATCAAGCTTTAGTATTTATATTGTTCCTGCTCTTTTTATCAACTGACTTTTATCAGAGTTGAGTTGTAAACAGTTTATTTAATTATGGTTTGTGATGGTTCATTTTCAAAGCTTAGCTCTTCCAGCTAAATAAACGATAAAAGCCAAATATTATTTAGTTCTGTTGTTCAGCAAGGATGATGCTATTTCTGAGATGACCCCATCACATTCTTGCTTCTTAAGATGGTCTGCATCAAAGTTTCATATCCTTTCTTTTTAGCCCTCCCTCTTTGAGGTATAAATATTTCATTGAGTGAAAAACAGAATTTCAAACTACACCTTTGGCACATGCCATAGAAGACTGCAGTATTAATAGCAACAAAATCTTCTGTAAAACTAAAGAAATCATTTGGTTTGGCTTATTTGAGCAAAACCTTTCCATTTATGTATATAACAAGGTATATGGGGACAATAAGGATAATTCAGTGTTGAAAATGGCAGCAGGGTTTTTTTTTTAACATAAAGGATATAAAAACATGTACTGATATGTAAGATTAACTTATTGCCTTTGAAACATAAGGTAGACTTAATTAGGCTTTTTACAATTCTTACTATCAATTCACATCACACATTATAATTTTAAATGGCATCCATATGGATGGCTTGCCCTGAATTTTCCAATGGCAAAATTTTCTCTTTGCTATTGGTAGCTAGAAGCATAAGAGATGCAGGATACTTTGATTTATGTAAAGGAGTCTAAAATTCAAGTTTAGTCTGTCTTACCAAAATAGATGAGGATGGGAAAGGTGGTAGGTGGGATTTTTAAATTTAGCATTAAAATAGAGTCTAGAGCATTAAACTAATAGTGCACTGAGTTATAAGTTGGGGCACCTGGGTTCTAAAGGGCTCTGCTGTAAACTAGGCAAACCGATTAATTCTAAAGACACAGTTTTCCTCATCTTTTTAGTAGCAAGTTTGAAGCATCATTTCTTCTAAATCTGAAGATTTACTTACCCCTTAAATATAAGCTTTCCCCAAGGTTCTGTGGCCTCCCCCGGCTTACTTTATCTCTGCTCTTCCTGGGTGACCTTAGCCACTTCCAGAGCTTCTGCCATCACCTTTGAGAAAATGACTCAAATTGGAATCTCCAACTCTTACTCTAAGATCAGGGTTTGACATGTCCTTTTGCACAATGTTTCCAGAATTGCTCTCTTCCTTTCCATATCTATTTTTACTTCAACATCTCTTATCTACATTACTAAAAATCTCTAGGCTTCCCTTCCTGAATCTGATCTTTCTCTTCCCATCATTCACACTACTGACAAAGTGATCTAATCCCTTTTGTAAAAATATCCTTGTCAACACACCACTGCCTGCAAAAGAAGGTCCTAACACCCTACTGTTGCATTCAAGGTCAGCTACAGCCAAGTCCCTCCCTAACATTCTTGCCAGCATCTACTCACATTGGAGTCCTTGCTATTCCTCAAGCAGCCCATGCACTGTCTTGCCTCCGTGCCTTTGCTCATGATTTTCCCTCATCTTGGATTCTCTTCCCCGCCTCCTTATCTTTGGAAATCCTACCATTCCTCCTAAATTCAATTCAAATGCCATCTCCTCTAAATAACCTCTAAAACCTCCTACTTCCCATAGTATTTTATTTCATACAAGTTTATATTTAAGTTAGTTCTTTATATGTGTTAGTAGTGTAGATAAGCCTTTGTCTCTCAATTTTAAGTTATTTAAGATCATGTTTAGGTATCTTTTTCTTCTGTGATGAGTAAGACACAGTCCCTGTCTTCAAGTAGCCTACAGTCTTGCTTGGGAGCCAATGTACAGTGTAAGAAATGTTAAAATAAGTGCAAGCATAGAGTGCTATGGGACCATAAAATAGGACTATTCTGCCCCCCCACCCCGAAGTTAGGAATATTAAGGAAGGCATATATTATAAAAGGTGGCTTTTAAGTTCCTCTCTAGACACCATACTAGACTGTAAGCTTCTTCACAGTATGGAATCTATTTTTTCATCTATATATCTTTAAGGATATATATTTTATATCTAGTACAAATTAGGCACTCCAAAATTACTTAATGAATGTGTAAGTAAAAGATGCCTGAGTCCTTTATAGCTCTAAATGTGTAGAGTATGAATCATATTAGTCTTTTGTAGTGGTTTATTCCACTTATCGGTGGAAAATGGTCAAAAAATAATTGGCTACTGAAAACCTAATTTAAAAAAGGTAATAACATATTTTTAGGCTTGAGGTTTTAGGTAAGTGTTAATTGCCATGCCTGCCCAAATAATTCCCAAGAAAGAAGAGCCAGGGCAGACTTCAGTCAAATCCTTACAAGTACCTTAGTTCTAAGTCTCAGAAAGGAGGCTATGTCGATAACTGAGCTGTTTTGCAATTATAGATCCAAATTGAGTAAAAATTGTGATATTTGTTCCTTGACCTCTAACTTCATGTAATTTAAAGAAAAACAACAGGCTGTATTATGGCTCTTAACAATAGGCTATACTAATAATAGCTCTCATTTATTCAGGGCTTACATCATGGTACCACTGTGCTAAGCACTTCATGTGCATTATTCTCTCCTTATACAACTCTGCAAGGTATTCCTGACTCCATTTGCAGATTAGGGAAACAGGACTCAGTTGAGATTATGTTACTTGTGTTCAGTCAGTCAGTCAGCCAGACAGTGGTAAAGCCAGGACTCAAACCCAGGTCTGACTCCAGAGTCTAGTAACTATACATGGAGAGAAATACTATCTTGTTTTACAGTAGAAAATAATTTGCCAAATGGCTTTTTCCCATTTGTATACAAATTTTCTTAGCATATAAAATGTTTTACTAATTTCTATGTTTATTAAAGTTATGACACATCAAAATCAGAAGTACAGTACTAATAATATAATTGTTTTTTTCCTTTGAAGATTGTAAACATATTAGGACCTAATTTCTTTTGATATCTGAATACCACTCACAAATGAATATAAGACACAATGGCATTTATGACATGTCTACTGTTGGTTCACATCCCTTTGCTAAAGGCACTGTCACAGCTAAAGCATATTTTCAGGTGTTCAAGTGGCTCCAGCAAGCTTTCGGCTTTAATTCTAGGAGTAACCAGCAGTATTTGGAAGACAATGCATTTTGTCCAAGAAGACCAAATAGCAGAGGTCTTCGGGGTGGGGAAGGGATTACGTCACTGTCTAAAAATCCTTCATAAACTTGGCTCCTCGGCAGTGGGGAAGAATGTAGAGCCAAGCCGCACATGTGAAGTCCCAACAATTTGATGAAAAGAAAGGGATAAAATGGGAAAATCTCAAGGAAAATGCACAATGGAAGAGAAAAATAATCATAAGTTTTCAGTGTTAATTTTGTGTACCCAAAAGAACACTGGTGTGACACCTAAGATACAATGATTTTTAGCTCCAGCTTGTTTTCCAATGTAATTTTGGGACTTCTGGGGGGAAGTAATTGGAATTTATTACTGTGACTGGAGTTTATTACTCATGATGGGAGTGAGGTGGACTAGAAAGTCTTAAGTTTCCTTTTAGAGCTTTGATCTTATCATGCTAGGGAGGCTGCAGATACACACGCCTGGGGCTTTATTATTTAGAAATATGTTTAAACTTAAGAAATAGATGGACACCTTCTTAGCTTGATAAAATATACCCTGGTCCTAAAGTGACCATCAAGCTTACTGGGGAAACAGTAGAGGCATCCCCATTAAAGTCAGGAACAAAGAAGGATGTTCACTTGTCACTACTATTACTTAACAGTACTGGATGTTAGACAATATAGTTAATAAGAGAAAGAAACTAGAAGTACAGAAATTCAGAGAAGGAAATAAAAACTATCACAATTTGTAATCATTATGGAAAACCTGAGATATTCAACTGAAAAAGTACTGTAAACAAGAAAATTTAGTAAGGTAGCATGATACAGAATTACTATATAGATATCAATACATTTCAGATGAACAAACATAGTGAGTTTAAAGTGAAATGGGGAAAGACTCCATTTACAATAGCAATAATGAAAGATGAAATATCTAAGAAAAAGAACTTTAGAAATGTGTAAGATTTATGAATACAATTTTAAAGCATTCCTGAAGGAGACAAAGTGAACAGCATGCCAAGTTCTTAGGAAGTCTCAATCTCATAAAGTTGTTCTTCCTAAGCTAACTTAGAAATGTACTGTAATTACAATAACAAGGCCAAAACTTGAGGAAGGGGTGGGGGAGAAAGCAAATTCCAAAATACATTAAAAAAAAAAAAATGTCAGCTTCCCCAGTGGCGCAATGGTTGAGAGTCCTCCTGCCGATGGAGGGGACACGGGTTCGTGCCCCGGTCCGTGAAGATCCCACATGTCGCGGAGCAGCTGGGCCCGTGAGCCATGGCCGCTGAGCCTGCGCGTCCGGAGCCTGTGCTCCGCAACGGGAGAGGCCACAACAGTGAGAGGCCCGCGTACCGCAAAAAAAAAAAAAAAAGAATGTCAACGAAGCCTCCAAAAATAAATACAAATGAAGGGGGCTATTTCTAACACTTATTATAATATAAAGCTACAATAATTAAAAGTGTAGTACTGACACAAGAATAAACAAATGAATCAATAGGATGGAACAGGAAGTCTAGAAATAGACCCCAATGCATACAGAATTTGGTGTATAACCATGATAAACATGGCATCTGAAAGTGAGGAAAAGATGGACAACTCAAAAAATTGTCTAGACAACTGGAGAGACATTTTTAATAAAATTAAGTTGGATTCATGCCTCATGCTGTACACCAGGTAAATTCCACAGGAGCAAAGATTTAAATTTTAAAAATACAAAATCGTAAAAATACTATAAGAACACAAAGGAGAACTTCTTTATTAACTTGGAGTGGCAAGGCCTTTCTATTATTTAAAATCTGGAGGCATAAAGGAAAATATTGATAAATACAACTACTTGAAAAAAGTTTTTAATCTACATGGTAAAAATAAAATCCATAAGAAAGTCAAAAGAAAAATCACAAACTGGAAATACATAAATTCATAACAAGCAAATTTTAGAATGGTGAGAAAGGATATATACTAAAGGGCTGCAAATCACTGATTCAGGGATTTGCCAAAGAAGGAAGCTAACTTTGGATTATACAGTTGGCCGTCCGTATCCATGAGTTCGACATCCAAAGATTCAGCCAATCACAGATTGAAAATATATATATATTTTTAATTCCAGGAAGTTCCAAAAAGCAAAACTTGAATTTGCCACATGCCAGCAACTATTTACATAGCATTTACATTGTAATAGGTATTATAAGTAATGTAGAGATGATCTAAAGTATACAGGAGGACGCTCATAGATTATATACAAACACTACACCATTTTATATAAGTGTCTTGAGCATCCTCGGAGTTTGGTATCCATGGGGGAGGGGGGTGGTCCTGGAGCCAATCCCGTTCGAGTACTGAGAGATGACTGTATACTTTACCTAAAGCACCAAGTATATGTCAAATACAATCCTATTTTCCATTTTAATGGAGGAAATCAATAACCACACCACCACTGAGGCAAAATGAGTAGACAAGCCTGCAGTTGTCTCAGGGACATCAGTGATGGGCTGGGTCACCTCAGGATTACTAAATTCTGTAAGCATATCCTGTTTGCCAAACCTGGTGGTTTCCATCCTGTTTGATGCTCTGCTGTAATTGCTGCAGACAGCAGTGACCTCACTGTGAAAGTCGTTTCTATAGTGGTGTGCATGGATTTGCACAGGTTAACTCAAATATTATGAATACGGCAAACCTGCCGTTACCTTCACCAAGCATGCAATGTAGTCATGGTGTCTGCACTTTTGTTAGGCCTGTTATAAACACATAGGTAATTTCTCCCATATACTACCATTTCATCTGAAACATTTTCACACTCTTAACAGCAATACATTTGATTAATAAATCTGGTATTATGGAATATGGTTTATCTCTTGAACAAAAACTTTATTTGATCATTCAAGAGAAAACTATGAATACTTCTTCTTCTCCTGACATAGGTAAGTCTCTATCTCATAGAGGAAAAAATACAAAACCACAAAACTTTTTTGCAATCTCTTCCCCCATTTGACTTCAGATAGAAACAACACAATAATATCAGAGGTTTCAATTAAAGAAGTTTGAGGGAAAGCCCATGGTTATTGCACCTTGAATCTTTTCAGTCAATTTTTTTCAAGTTAGGCCTACCTCTTGAGCACCTGAGAACACATTTCAAATACATTTTATTAATAGAAGGTTTCTTTCTTAGCTTCAATATCACAATTAAAGCAGCTGGAAATTTTAGAACAGTCCAAGAACATACTTGTTATTTCCATGGAAACTTGGATAAGGGTCAGCTGGCCTATGTCATAAATAGTTTCCCATGATATGCCACAATTACAGATTAATTCAGCTTATAATAACTGAACTGATTGAATTAAAAATGTTTTTACTCGCAGGCATTTGCCCAGAGGGGATAGGGTGCTCCACTCTGGTACTCCTTGCTCCAAGGGTGAAAAGAATATATTCTTTGGGCCATGTCTATGGCACTTGCTCTCCAGCTAGCCAAAGGAAGAGAAAAGAACAAAAATAAAGGCTACCAGATTAAAAGGGAAGATTTTACCAAGAAAAATAAAAAGGTACAAAACCTCTTTACCTCAATGAGAACAGAAATGCATCCCTTCGGCCTAAATGTTTTCTTTCCAGAATTACTAAAATAAAATAAAGTGCTAGATCTGGGTTCCACGGCAAAAGTAAAAGGGATCTTATTTTGCAGCCTAAGCCACTGAAGCCGGAAAAACACAGGCTGCTTGGTAATAATAGCCCTAGGTCTAGCCCTCAGGGTTTCTCACTCCTACATCATTGTGTTCCTCACTCCATGTGCAGGAGGGCTGCTCATCTCAGAGTTGCTTGTCTAAATTGCACGCTTTGTAATATAAGCCTCAGTCTTGGGAATTTTCACTTGTTATGGTGTTGATGAGGCAGGGGATGCTGCAACGACAAACTTCTGAGGACCAATAAAAATGGGAAAACTAAAAGTTAGAGAATGAGAAAGGTATTGATGACTTTAGGTGTGCTACAGGAGCTCTGATGAGAGACAACTTTTTCAAGTTATTAGTCAGAAAAAGAAATATCTTTTTTGGAACAGGAGAGTGAGTTCTCTAGGCCACAAAAGTTTTCAAGTTTTACTTTTCTGGGAAAAGGCAATTTTCTTTTATGATTCTCTGCTTGCCATGTTTTGGTACACATGTAGACTGATTCCTGAATGAGGTGTGTTTTTCACCATAAATTAATCAACTGATACCTAGTTTTTCTCTCTCTTCTTAGTTCAAGGGTTGTGACTTCATTTCTCATCTAAAATTTAGCTTCTAAAAATACACTACTGAGATATGGTGATATTCCCTTCCCCCAACACTTCTGTGGAGACGCTCAATCCTACGCACCTTCATTAGAGTAACCCCAGACCAACATCTTACCTAACCATGGAATTGTCCAAAAAGACTGTATTCACATGGACACCAACTTTTAACTCCCCACAGTTACTCCACCCACTAGCAGATATAACTAGGTAAAAATGTTAAATTTCTGCAACTTAAAGTAATAATACTAATGAATAAATTAAAGTCAAGCAACAGACTGGGGAGAAACATTTGCCACATATGTAATAGATAAAATTATTATCCAAAATAAATGAAAACTCCTACGAATCAAGAACAAAAACGTAAAATACCACAACAAGGACAAAGTACATAACAGGAAATTCATAGAAGAGATACAGATGGTTAATAAACATATGGAAAGATACTCAACTGTATTAATCTGTAAAGACCTAACTTAATCAATAATGAGATTTTTAGGGCTTCCCTGGTGGTGCAGTGCTTAAGAATCTGCCTGCCAATGCAGGGGACACAGGTTTGAGCCCTGGTCCGGGAAGATCCCACATGCCACGGAGCAACTAAGCCCGTGCGCCACAACTACTGAGCCTGCACTCTAGAGCCCGCGAGCCATGACTACTGAGCCCATGTGCCACAACTACTGAGCCCGTGTGCCACAACTACTGACACCATGAGCCACAACTACTGAAGCCCGTGCACCTAGAGCCCATGCTCCACAACAAGAGAAGCCACCACAATGAGAAGCCCGTGCACCGCAAAGAAGAGTAGCCCCCACTTGCCACAACTAGAGAAAGCCCACGCACAGCAACAAAGACCCAACACAGCCAAAAATAAATAAATAAATAAATTATTTTTTTTTAATGAAAAAAAAAAAGAATAACCCCAGACCCCCCTCAACCATCCACGGGGTCACACAGGTAGGAACACCACATTAACTTCATTCTGAGAAGAAATCCCCACCTCTAATGACAGAATTCTCAGCCCCTGGACCACTGGGGTTACACTTCCTTCTAGGGAACACTCCCAATTTTTAATTGGTGAGTATATGTACAATTTTTGATATAAATACTTTAAATTTAGGGATTATTTTTAAAGTACATAGTTCTCACAAGAGAAGAATTCTAAAACTAAATTCGTATGTAAACATATGACATTTAGAAATATTTACCAGTTTCTTCTTCCCTATTCCATCATGAAGACAGCTTTTTGGCGAGCCATGACTAAGCTCCTATATTTGTCTGCCATCTCACCTTCTTAGGTCGCCATAGGTGGTAAAGTAAGAATCATATTAAATTTTAGCTCAGCTGTGATAATGCTGTGCCCCTTTCTAACCTTGGTGGATTAGACAACCCCCTGGAGCTTCTTAGTCATTATGAGCTCAGTGCTTCTAATGAGGACAGATGGCACAGCCCCAAATAGTCCTCTAGATCATAGCAGATACTAACAATCCTATTTCAGGGGTGAGGAATGGGAGGAGCAGTGAGGTGGTGATGCTCTCCTCCTTCACTTTTCTAGGAAGCTTCATTTTATTTACCTCATTAGCTTCATTATAGACTAGAAAATACGTGGGCGGTGGGGGAGACTCTGGGTTGATGACTATCAGTTCCATTTCTGTTTTGAAGCTGACTAAACGCACAAGACAGAGGCCATTCTCGCTCTCTTTATAGGCAGTGAAATGTGAGAGTATGGCATCTTTTCTTTCAGGCAGGACCCCTTTGAGACATTCTTGGAAAAGCAGCATAACCCATGAACATCGGGAAGACATGCTGACCTCAGGCAAGCTAGAAAAATACTGTAGGTGCCGGTGAGGCAAAATCATTACCATCAGAGGAGTCAGTTCTCCAGCCAAGGAGCTTTGACCTACACGACAGGTTCTTTCTGAGTAGCTATAATGCCTGCATGCTGTGTGTAGGTCTAGGCATTAGAGGTGGATTTATGATTTACTTAGGGAAATAAATGTACAAAAGACATGTAGAAAATCAGAGTTAGGGTTTTTTGCCCATAAAAAAATGATGTATTCATGTGAGTCCCTAAATAGCTACATAATAAATAGATATCCCTACAAACCACAAATGAAATAAACCAGGCATTACCCAGGTGCTGGCCAATTTAGCCTTTGAACTTATAAGCATTCACAATATTTTGCAAAAGTAATTGAATAAGATTTTATGTCCAATCATAATAATTTCACACTATGAAAAACACTGGAAGTGTCTTAAATATACCTATTCATTAATTCACTGGAAAATAATGCATATTATTTGGTAGGTACTATGAACTGAATTGTACACTCCCAAAATTTGTATGTTGAAGCCCTAACTCCAATGTGATAGTATTTGGAGATGGGGCCTCTAGGAGATCATTAGGTTGAGATGAGGTCATGAGCTGGGTCCCTAATGATGGGATTAGTGCCCTTACAAGAGGAGAAAGAGACACCAGAGCTCGCTCTCTCTGCCATCTGATAACACTGTAAGAAGAGAGCCATCTGTAAGCCAGGAGGACAGTCCTCACCAGAACCTGACCATGCTGGCACCCAGATCTTGGATTTCTAGCTTCCAGAACCGTGAGAAAATAATTCTCTGTTGTTTAAGCCACCTGGTCTATGGTATTTTGTTATGGCAGTCCAAGCTAACTAATGCAGTAGGTTTAATATTTTTTTAATTAAAAGCCTTTAAAAATTTATGGAGTATGTGTTTAAACTAAATGATGAGATGCCAGTTAATTTAAACTAATGAAAGAAATGCTTTTGAACATACTAGTATTTCATTTTACTCTTTTAGGTAAGAATCGTGGAAAGAAATGTGATCAAAGATACTATCTTTACATGCAAAAGAACAAAATATAGATTATAAAAACTAAAATCCTTGCTTAGCTTATTTCTCCTTGTCTGCTTTCTTCACTTTCTATAGAGAACTCTATCTTCCTATATCCATCATCTATTAGTCATTCATTCATCCCATACATATTTATTGAGCACCTAACTCTGCTCCAGATACTAATTCCAGGGATTGGGATATAGCTGTGAGCAAAGAAGTCTCCTCCCTCATGGAGTTTATATTCTAATGAAAGGAGACAGAGAATAAGCAAATACATATTAAACATATGACGTGTCATATTTAATAAGTGTTATGAAGAAACATAAACTAGGTAAAGGGTTAGAGCACAGTGTGAGTAGAAGAGGAGGAGTCTGGGTAATAATTTTGAAAACGTGGTCAGGGAAAGCCTCTCTGATAAGACCACATTTGAGCAGAGACCTGAATCATGTAAGGGAATGAGTCTTGGACATGTCTGGAAAAGCGTTCCAGGCTAAGGAAGCAATATCTTCAAAAGTCTTGAGGCAGCAGTATGCTGGCTTATTAGAAAAAGAGCAAGGTAGTTAGAAACAAGTAAGTGAACAAGATAGAGTATGGCAGGGGATGGGGTCAAATAGGTTGCCAGGGATCCATTCAGGTCTGACCAGAAAGTTAGTGAGAAAGTCTCCAGAAGGGAGGGAAGAGGGAATGAGAAAGAAGCAGTACTTGAGAAGACAATGGCTGAGACTTTCCCCAAATTGACAAAAGTCATAGATTCAAGTAGTTCTCCGAACCTAAAGCAAGATAAATAAAAACAAAAGCACACTGTGGCACATCATAGTAAAAATGTTGAAAATTAAAGTTAAAGAGAGAATATTAAAAGAAAACTGAGAGAAAAAAAGATTAACTTCAAAGGAGCAAATATTAGACTAATAGCTCATCTCTCAAAAGAACTGAGGGAAGCCAGAAGAAAATGAAATGGTAGCTTCAAAGTGCTGAAAGAATATAACTGTAAATCTAGAATTCCCTACAAGCTACCCTTCAATAATGAAGTGAACAAAAGACATTTTTCGTGTTGTAGTGGGGTGGGGGGGATGTAGAGAGTGTTTCACCAACCACCTACTTTAAAGAAAATACTAAAGGCTGTATTCAGCTCCCAGATGGGAGCTCAAAGATGCAGGAAGGAATAAAGAATGATAAAAAGGACAAATGTGGATAAATCTAAATGAATTTTGATTTAATTTTGATTAACTGAACATAACAATAGTTATAATAATATATTAGGGGATTTTAAGTATATGATAATATATTTGGGGATTTTATATATAAAAAGAAAATGCATAAACCGTAGCATATAAACCATATTTGTATCAAGCATAGGAGACTTTAAGGCAAAAACCATTATTAGAAATAGGTATGCTTCAAAATGATAAAAGTTTGAGTTCTTTAGTAAAAGATAATAATTCTACATTTTATGTACTAATAACATAGCCCAAAATTATATATTAAACAAATATTGACCAAAAAAAATAGAGGATTAAAAAATAAAATCAGAGAGATTTTAACATATCTTTTTCATGTACATCAGACAAAATAATTTATAAGGGTACACAAGATTTGAAAAACACAATTTGTATATGTGACCTAATAGTCACACATACTACACTGTACCGCCAAACTGCAGAATACACATTGCTTTTAAATATACATGGATTGGGCTTCCCTGGTGGCACAGGTGGTTAAGAATCCGCCTGCCAATGCAAGGGGCACGGGTTCGAGCCCTGGTCTGGGAAGATCCCACATGCTGCAGAGCAACTAAGCCCATGTGCCACAACTACTGAGCCTGTGCTCTAGAGCCCGTGAGCCACAACTACTGAGCTCAGGTGCCACAACTACTGAAGCCTGTGCACCTAGAGCCCGTGCTCCACAACAAAAGAGAAGCCACCGCAATGAGAAGACTGCGCACCGCAACAAAGAGTAGCCCACCGCTCGCCACAACTAGAGAAAGCCCACGTGCGGCAACAAAGACCCAACACAGTCAAAAGTAAAATAAAAATTTAAATAAATAAAATAAATCTATATACATGGATCATTATAAAAATCAACCATACGTGAAAGCAGATTGTCACAAATTCCAACAAATCAAATTCATACAAAGTAAATTCTTTGACCACTTAGGAATCAAGACTAGAAATCAATGACAAAAATATTCTTAGAAAAATCTATAATACTTGTAAATTAAGAAATACACCTCTTAATAACCCATGGGTCAAAGAAGAAATCACAATGATAATAAAACATATTTTGAAGTGAATATTCATGAAAATTTATGAGTCACATTAAACCCACTTTAAGATGAAAATTTGTGTCCCCAAATACATATATTAGAGAAGAAAGGTGAAAGGCAATGAGCTTAAAAATTATAAAAATTTATAAAAAGAACAGCTTATATCTAAAGAAATAAGAGGACAGAAATAAAAAGATTAAAACAGCAATAAATAAAATAGAAGACAAACATACAATAGAGAAGATCAACAAAGATACAACTTGGTTCTTTGAAATGACAAGTAAGTTTATAAACCCCCGATGGAGAAAAATGAGGAAATACAGAAGGTAAGCTTAAATAATCAGTATCAGGAATAAAGGAGGGGATATCATTACAGAGCCTACAGATATTAAATGATAAGAGACTATTATGAACAACTTTACATCAATAAATTGTGCATTTGTAAAAAAATCATCGAGCTTTATGCTTAATATTGTACACATTACTGTGTGTATATTTCAATAAAAAGGTCAAGAAAACATGCATCTTACAAAAACTGACAGCATAAGAAACAAAATGTAAGCAGTTCTCTGTTTTAAAATCAAATCGTTAATTAAAAACATTCCCACAATGAAAACTGTAGGTCTGGTTGGTTTCTCTGGTTGATTCAAACCAAATACTTAAGGAAAAAATAATATCTATCTTACACAAATTCTCCCAGAGAATAGAAAAGAGAATGAAAAACAACCGCCCGTTCATTTTATGAAACCAGCTTCACTTTGATACCAAAGTTTGATGAGGGTGTTAGTAGAAAGAAAAAATTACAGTCCAATCACATTTATAAACATAGATGCAAAAATCCTAAGCAAAATTTTAGGTAAAGAAACACAGAAATGTGTAAGAAAAAGAGCTAATATATAATGATTACATTTGGTTTACTTCAGAAATGGAAAGTTAGTTTAACATTCAAAATTCAATCAGTAATGCAACTAATCTACAGTGACAGAAGATAGATCAGTAGTTGCCTGGGGGCCTGTGTGGTGGGGTGCATGAGAGGAAGGGGACTACAGAGAGGGGTTACAGAATGGCCTGAGGAAAGTTTTGGAGGGGAGTGACAAAAATGTTCATTATTTTGATTTCAGTGATGGTCTCACAAGTATATATATATATGCGAAAAATGATCAAACTATATACTACAAATACATGCAGTTTATGTTATTATACCCCATTAAAGCTGTTTTAAAAATTGATCAGTGTAATCTATCACATTAACAGAATAAAGAATCCACATGAACAGATTTAGAAAAAACATTTAATAAAAGTCAACTTTTATTCATGATTTTAAAAAATAAGTCTTAGCTAACTGTGTTGGTAATTTCCTTAAACTGATAAAGAATATCTTTATTAATAAAAAGCACCTATAGCAAAATATCATAACTCAAGGTAAAATGTTGAAAGCTTTCCATGTGAGATTAGAAACAAGATAAAGACATCTATCTTCCCAGTACCACTTCACCCCCTGCTTCATCATGCCCCTCTGTGATTTGGGTGACACTGACCACAACCTCAGGTCTAGGCTTGAACTAAGCAGATTAACATTATTCCACTTGTCCAGTGATTGACTGAAGGAAGGGCAAGGATAAGCCAGTCAATGCACTCCAACACCCCCTGTCCCAGTGATTATGTCAAATGCAACACAAGGTCGAAACTGATCCAGTCAAAGGAAGTCAAGAGTTTTGTCTGGGAGAATGGAAGCTCTCCAGTCCCATGGAAAATGTAGCATAAAGATGTCATGTCAGGAACCGCTTCGGCCATTTCTAATACAATGCGGGAAGCCATGACGGAAGACAGAGTGAAAAGAATCACAGAGAAATAGAGCCCAGTGAAGAATAATTCAGTTGTGTGTGCGAAAAAAATTCCCTTTATTTGTTTTGAGCCAGATCAGTTCTGATTCTCTATTTGCGTCCCAAAGCCTCCTAACCAATATAGTTTGGTTGCATAAAGTCATCAGTGCAAAGCGTGCATAGACTAAGGCAGATAAAAGTCAAAAGAATACATGTTCTAAAAGAAAACACACATAGGTCAAAGTCATGGCAGAAAGTCAGAGACCAAAAATTTCCTGAAAGGAAATTTTGATTAAATGAAATTAAAGGAAATATGATTAAATGAAATAATATATATAAATCACTCAGCATAGTACCGGATGCATACCAAACTGCCATCATTAACTGCAGATAGCAACAGCTAATGGTGCAGCAGGCTGTGTGGAGTGCCCAGGGAGACAGGAAACTACCTTTTATATCAAAAGCATTTTCTTATAATTTGAAATTATATAACTCTTTTGAGTAGATAGCCTTGAGTGGATACTCTCGAGTGAATAGTTCAGGTGCCAATGAGTGGTAACAGTTAGCTTTTACTGAAAGTCTACATTTGCAACTTTATATACATTTGTTTTTTCATAAGGACCCTGCAAGATAGGTATTATTGCCAACTGACACAGCAGGAAACAAACTCAGAGGTGAACTGACTTGGCGGCTCCTTAAACAGGTGATGCTTGCATTTAGCACAGGTCTCAACTCAAACCAATGCTCATTCTCCACCTCAGGCCAACTCTCTAATGCGAGATGAGACTCAAAAATGCATACGAACTGTATCAATTTAGAGAATTTACATAACAGAAGGTAACTGCATTTCCTGGATGCATTTTTTCTTTTATACATCTCAGACCCATTTTATAACAAAGCTATTTACTGGACAGAACGTGACAAATACACAGATTAAGCAAGAGAAATATTTTTGGATAGAAACAGCCCTCTATCATGCCAGTCATCTGGAAAACAGCTTCCTAGCACAAATGAAACTAAACTGGGCTCTTAAACACATTTTGGGGGCAATTTTTAACAGCACTTACAACTAGATCTAGGAAATCATAAGCTTTAGAAAGAACAGATAGTTGTATAGTTTTTAGGGCTGTTATGAGATAAAATATGGAGGGAGTTGGATAAACACTACTTGCTTTTTTTTTTTTTTTTTTTTTTTTTCCACTACTTGCTTTTTACTTTTTTCTTCCGTGGAATAGAGGACAAGACTAGCAAATGGAAACTATTTAAATAAATGATTTTCCAAAGTACTACTATCTTGAATGTTCACTCTATCCTTTAAGGATACAAATCAAGAGCTCCCCAAATCATATACATTCTCCAAAACTTATTATAAAACAGCATAAACAAGTGATATGAATAATTAACAATTTCATATCTAATTATTCTTTCTAATAATCTCCCAAATGGCTTAGGAAACTCTACCATCAACATATTACCTAACATACTATGGTTCTTAAAAAATAATAAATAAGAGAATAACAACTTAGATTAGGCCGTAAGATATATGTGAAAAGATTCTATTGAATTTTGTAATTATGGCATGAAAATTCATCTCCCTGTTCCACAGTCCTTGGGTATTTAAATGTCACTGCCACACAACTTCCCACCATCTCCCATAGAAGCAGGGGCTGCCGTGGTGGAGAAGTAATGTTAGTAAAATTAGCCTCTTGCCTGGAACTGTAACCCAGTTGGGTTAATTTGTAGTGGCCTACCTGGCTCCATGCCCCTGCTTCTCTTTCCCTCTGAGCTGAATATATTAAATTAACCAGACTCACAGCTATGCATCTGACTCTGGGACCAACTCCACCCTCAGCAGGGGAGATAACATAAGAAATCCTCTGTCAAGATCTTCCTGCCTCTGCCCTGAATTACTGTTCCTCTTATTTTCACTCCAGTCTACCATGACTGAGTTCCTTGCTTTGTATCCCAGTTTCCCATGGCTGGGTTTCTCACTGTGAAGTCTCAATCTCCTTGTTTTGGGTCCCTAATACTTAAAGGGAGACTCCCACAATACCCAATGTCTGTTGGAATGGACCTTTTTTTTTTTTTTTTTTTTTTTAGGATTACCTTGATATTTAAGGTATTTGTACCACTTCCTAAACAATCTAGAACAGGGGTCCCCAACCCCTGGGCCATGGACCAGGACTGGTCCCCGGCCTGTTAGGAATCGGGCCACACAGCAGGAGGTGAGCAGCAGGCGAGCGAGCCAAGCTTCCCCTGTCCGTGGAAAAACTGTCTTCCATGAAACTAATCCCTGATGCCAAAAAGGTTGGGAACCGCTGATCTAGAACTCTGCCTCTGTTAGGGCCATGTTCCACCAATCCGCACCATCCCCTCCCCCATTAACACCACCAATGGATGGACTATGAATCTATTATCAAATTCATGGGAGGCAGTATGGCATACTGTTTAAGAGTATGGTTTCTGCAATCAGGTACCCTGGGTCTAAAAGCTAGCAGAGCTACAAATGACCTTGAGTAAGATTCTTAATTTCTGTGTACCTTGATTTCTTCATCTCCAAATCAGGGATAAAGATAGCACCTGCCTTGCACACAAATAACCTATAGATAATACATACTACTGTGTCTAATAAATATTGAGCACTCCTTAAATGTTAGCTGTTGCTGTTATTATTATGGTTTTTATCTACCCATTTACAGAATTATAGTCTGTATTACTATCTTTAGTCCTTGCTTAATGCTGGAGAACTGCCTGATCCCATATGTCTACTCATTTCTGACCTGTTCCATACTTTATGTAAATTCCTCCTTCCTAATTTATAGTAAATGTGATCACTTTCCCAAAAGAAAGTAATAAGGCACTGAAATTCATTATTTCCATCTATCTTCCTTTCCTTTCAAAGAGGAAGGAGCTATTGTTCAACCAGCCTGAGCTTGTCCATGCTTCTCTATCTATGAGATGCTACTTTTATAGCCACTCTGTCATCATGGCTTATCTTGAAGAGCAGCTGGGGCTTCAGCTAAGCAGCTAAGCTTTCTGAGCAGATGATTTGGAAGTTCTGCAAAATCAGACTAAAATGGTGGCAGCTTTGAGTACCAGCCTGTTCCATTCCTACAAGGCCACTGAGATCCTCAATCCTGGAATTTCTAAGCTGTGAGCTCAGAGGTGAAATCTGAAAATAGTCATGTGTGTAACTTTGCATCTCATTTCATAGTCCCAAATATTTGTGGAATTTTTATAAAATGTGAATAAGAATAAAGATTAAATGATATAACATCCATTTGCATGATTCTGTTCTTATTCTATGCAATGTTGGTACCACTATTCATACACATAACAACACCTTAGGTTAATAAAGTTTTAAAATATCACTATTTATTCATGATATTTTAAGGCTTTATCACAAAGAATGTTACATGTGTGACAGCTCCAGAAGCAGGGGAGCCAGAATTACTGTGCATATTCTATTGATTTAAGTCAAGTAAAAGAAATGAAAGATAGAAAAAAGGATTTACTCCAAACTCCTAAAGAAGAATCAAACAAAATCCCCAGTCCCTAAACACTTAGCACTTAGGTAAACTTCCCCGGGGTGGGGGTCTGGGGGAGGATTGTTACTCATTCTTTGAAAAAAGATACTCTAAACACACACAGGTATTAAGGCTGGATTTAAAAGTGAATGTATCCTAACAATAGTGGTCCAATCTGAAACCATGAAGCACTCAACTTCCAAATTCAAACCACATTCAATATTTGTACCTAGTGGCTTGAAGATAGATCTTCAAAATACATATGCCTTCACCAAAATAACAAGCTCTTACCCAATTTCACAGACTCAGGCAGCTTATCATTATTCCAGCAAAATGTATTGATAAAAATTCTCAATCAGTGTAGAAAAATTGTATCACATTTCTTTAAGGATCAAAATGAGTGTACTCCTAAGAGTTAGCTGGGGTAGTAGGAATGCTGTATAATTCTCAATGTCAGTGGGCATAGAGGGAACATAATAAAGGCTATATATGACAAACCTACAGCTAATATCATTCTCAACAGTGAAAAACTAAAAGCATTTCCTCTAAGATCAGGAACAACACAAGGATGTCCACTCTTGCCACTTTTATTCAACATAGTTTCGGAAGTCCTAGCCATGGCAATCAGAGAAGAAAAAGAAAAGGAATCCAAATTGGAAAAGACATAAAACTGTCACTGTTTGCAGACAACATGATACTATTCGTAGAAAATCCTAAAGATGCTACCAGAAAACTACTAGAGCTCATCAATGAATTTGGTAAAGTTGCAGCATACAAAATTAATACACAGAAATCTCTTGCATTTCTATACACTAACAATGAAAGATCACAAAGAGAAATTAAAGAAACAACCCCATTTACCATCACATCAAAAAGAATAAAATACCTAGGAATAAACCTACGTAACAAGAC
The DNA here is from genome assembly GCF_005190385.1 of Monodon monoceros. Classification (NCBI taxonomy): domain Eukaryota; kingdom Metazoa; phylum Chordata; class Mammalia; order Artiodactyla; family Monodontidae; genus Monodon; species Monodon monoceros. The sequence continues at coordinate 43,596,472 of NW_021703775.1, forward strand.
AAAAGACCTGTAATCCAAAAACTATAAGACACTGATGAAAGAAACTGAACATAACAAAAACAGATGAAAAGATATACCATGTTCTTGGATTGGAAGAATCAATATTGTCAAAATGACTATACTACCCAAGGCAATCTACAGATTCAATGCAATCCTTATCAAATTACCAATGGCCTTTTTTCACAGAACTAGAACAAGAAGTCTTAAAATTTGTATGGAGACACAAAAGACCCCAAATAACCAAAGCAATCTTCAGAAAGAACAACCTGGTTGGAGAAATCAGGCTTCCTGACTTCAGACTCTATTACGAAGCTACAGTCATCAAAAGAGTATGATACTGGCACAAAAACAGAAACCTATATCAATGGAACAGGATAGAAAGCCCAGAAATAAACCCTCGCACCAATGGTCAATTAATCTACAACAAAGGAGGCAAGACTGTACAATAGAGGAAAGACAGTCTCTTCAATAAGTGGTGCTGGGAAAACTGGACAGCTACATATAAAAAAAATGAAACTAGAACATTCTTTAACACCATACACAAAAATAAACTCAAAATGGATTAAAGACCTAAATGTAAGAACTGATACTATAAAACTCTTAGAGGAAAACATAGGCAGAACACTCTTTGACATAAATCACAGCAATATCTTTTCCCAGCCGTCTCCTAGAATAATGGGAATAAAAGCAAAAATAATCAAATGGGACCTAATTAAACTCAAAAGCTTTTGTACAGCAAAGGAAACCATAAACAAAATGAAAAGACAACCCACAGAATGGGAGAAAATATTTGCAAATGATGCAACCAACAAGGGATTAGTCTCCAAGATTTACAAGCAGCCCATGTGGCTCAATATAAAAAAGAACAAACAACCGAATCAACAAATGGGCAGAAGACTGGGAATTCCCTGGCAGTCCAGTGGTTAGGACTCAGTGCTTTCACTGCCATGGGCCTTGGTTTGATCCCTGGTCGGGGAACTAGGATCCCACAAGCCACACAGTGTGGCCAAAAAAAAAAAGGGCAGAAAACCTAAACAGACATTTCTCCAAAAAAGATATACAGATGGCCAAGAGGCACATGAAAAGATGCTCAACATCTCTAATTATCAGAGAAATGCAAACCCAAACTACAATGAGACATCACCTCACACCAGTCAGAATGGCCATCATTGAAACATCTACAAACAATAAATGCTGGAAAGGGTGTGGAGAAAAGGGAACCCTCTTACACTGTTGGTAGGAATGTAAATTGGTACAGCCACTATAGAGAACAGTATGGAGGCTCTTTTAGAAACTAAAAATAGAGCTACCATATGATTCAGCAATCCCCCTCCTAGGCATATATCCAGAGAAAAACATGGTTCGAAAGGATACATGCACCCCAATGCTCATTGCAGCACTGTTTACAATAGTCAAGACATGTCAATGTCCATTGACAGATGAATGGATAAGAAGATGTGATACATATATACAATTGAATATTACTCAGCCATTAAAAAGAATGAAATAATGCCATTTGCAGCAACTTGGATGGACCTGTAGATTATCATACTAAGTGAAGTAAGTCAGACATAGAAAGACAAGTATCATACAATATCGCTTATTCGTTATCGCTAATAACGAATTTATGGTTACCTAGGGGAAAGGGAAGGGGGAGGGATAGATTGGGAGTTTGAGATTGGCATTTACACACTGCTATATTTAAAACTGATAACCAACACGGACCTACTGTATAGCACAGGGGATGTTGCTCAATATTCTTTAATAACCTAAATGGGAAAAGAATTTGAAAAAGAATAGAGGGATTTCCCTGGTGGTTCAGTGAGTAAGACTCCACTCTCCCTATGCAGGGGGCCTGGGTTCGATCCCTGGTCGGGGAACTAGATCCCTCATATGTGCTGCAACTAAGAGTCCGCATGCCCCAACTAAGAAGTCCGCATGCCGCAACTAAAAAAAGCTCCCACATGCCGCAACTAAAGATCCCACATGTTGAAAGGAAGATCCCACGTGTCACAACTAAGACCCAGCGCAAAATAAATAAATAATTTTTTTTTAAAAAAAAGGAAAAAGAAAGAAAAAGTATAGATATATATATATGCAATATATATATATATATATAGTTTTAGCCAATCTAAAAAAATGTATACAGTTTTAGCCAATATAAAAAAAATTTCTATGTCATTTCTGAAACTAATTTAGGAGTAATTTTTATCCTGTGCATTCATAGTTACTGATAAGTGTTGATTCACTGTAAGGGAGTGGCAAGGGCTTAGAGGAGGGAAGTGGCCACTGCCAAATGTCAACCTGGGGCAAGAACATGGAATCATAAAAGACTCTGTGTTCCATTCCCGGGCTGAACTCTGTCACCTCCTCCAGTATTTACTTCTCCTCTCTTTGGTTTCACTGAGGGATCGATTACTCAAACTCATCTTGTGACCTGCGGCCTATGAATTACCCTGCTGTTACTTTTCAGGAGAAGATCACAGAAAGTACATTCACAGCTGTTTAAAATTAACACTTCCTTCTTATCAGAAATGGCTCTACTCTTTTCCTGACATCAACACGTTATTGAAAATTCTGTACTGTAAATACTTTGTCCTTCCTGACTCTGCCCTTTATTACTGCCTACATCCAGTAATAACAGCAGATTATCTGTTAGAGGAAACTGAGGCCTCACCAATGCATATAAAAACTCCAGGCACTCAACATCTTTAAATGACGGCTCCAGACTTATCCAGGAGAATCGGTTTTTACTGACTTGGGTATTTAAATATTTTTGGTCTTGAATACTGAATGTGGCTACCATCTCCCAAAGCATCCAGGATACCCTGTGAATTAATGGTGATGGTGAGTACTTGGGTCACACTGATGTGACTCCGGGATTTCTGCAGTAAATATAAACAATTAAGATCACTGTGTTTATACAAGACTTCATTTTCTCACAAACTTTCCATATTTTCTCTAAATATTTAAGTTAAAGTACTCACCAAAGTGACAACTCTACTGAAATAAAACATTAATTAGATACAGTAGAGAATTTAATTCAACATCAAATTCCCCCTCCCCTCCCCCATCACCCTCTCAGCCTCTGGATTTTCTGCAATGAGTTTTTAATCCTAGGTTAGCTTCCTTGTATTACTTGGCATCTTCTGGAATGCCCCATCCCCCCATTGTTCTATACTCAGAAAATGTTCTATTTTATTATTTGTCTAAGAAAGAAATAAGTAGGAGAAAAAATCCTTAAGGCATTCCGGAACCAAAATAATTACCGCTAATTGGGAGGAATCTTTGTCATTGGAGCCTCATTAGTATGAATAATGTAATATCCACTTATTTCCTGTGGACACTGTCAAAGATAAAGATCACTAGCAATTAAATTTTTGAATACAAAAGATGAAATAAAAATGATGCTGAACGACTCAGTGTCCCTTAAGAAGAATACAAACAAGCAAGACCGCTGTACCTCATGGTGATAATAATGTCCCTGAAGCCTAAAAGGAGCATTCAAGAAATCTGAAATGTGACAAAACTGTAAAGAAGCAGCTAGTCCTATCACTCCTCATCTATTAAAAGAAAAAAAGTGTTATTACAGGATTTTGTTTGTAACCAACTGTTTAAAACACCCTTAGTATTTTTCTTTTCTTTGTGATTTAAAGAGTTAAAAATATAAATTATTTTCAAATCATCCTATCAAATGATGGAAAAAACATGCAAGACCCAGTCACAGCACCAGCTCCTTTTCTGTTCCAATCACACTCTGCCCAGCCCTTCTTCCGGTTCAGCTAGAGATGCACAGCTGTGCTGTCCACAGCTGGACTTGAAATTTTTGGAAGGCAAGGACTTTATCTTGTCATAGTGTGTATCCCTAATAACTAACATGGTACACTGTAGGTACTCAAATATTACCTGAAATGATTGGAATTGGCTTTCATGAGGACCAGTTAACAAGCCCTGTCATTGCTTCCCCCCTGGCTGGTAGTCCCTTCCCTGGCAATCTTTCAACCATTTAGGATTTGATGACTATCCATTTTCGGACATACTGCAGAAAAAATATAATAGCAACCTTATTTCTCCTCTTCCACGTGCCAACTCTTTTGCCCCACAAACATAATCACTAATGGGAGATTGGTTCAAGATGGCAGAGTAGAAGGACCTGTGCTTACTCCCTCTTGTGAGAGCGCCAGAATCACAACTAACTGCTGAATGATCATTGACAGGAAGACACTGAAACTCACCAAAAAAGATACCCCACATCCAAAGACAAAGGAGAAGCCACAGTGAGATGGTGGGAGGGGTACAAACACAATAAAATCAAATCCCATAACTGCTGGGTGGGTGACTCACAAACTGGAGAACAATTATACCACAGAGGTCCACCGACTGGAGTGAAGGTTCTGGGCCCCACGTCAGGCTTCCCAACCTGGAGGTCCAGCAACAGGAGGAGCAATTCCTAGGGAATCAGACTATGAAGGCTAGTGGGATTTGATTGCAGGACTTTGACAGCACTGGGGGAAACAGACTCCACTTGTGGAGGGCACACACAAAGTAGTGTGTGCATTAGGACCTAGGGGGAAGGAGCAATGACCCCACAGGAGACTGAACCACACCTACCTGCTAGTGTTGGAGGGTCTCCTGCAGAGGTGGGGGACAGCAGTGGCTCACTGCTGGGATAAGGACACTGGCAGCAGAAGTTCTGGGAAGTTCTCATTGGCATGAGTCCTCCCAGAGTCTGCCATAGCCCCACCAAAGAGCCTGTAGCCTCCAGTGCTGGGACACCTCAGGCCAAACAACCAACAGGAAGGGAACTCAGCCCTACCCATCAGCAGACAAGTGGACTAAAGTTTTACTGAGCACTGCCCACCAGAGCAACACCCAGCTCTACCATCAGAAAGCTTGCACAAGCCTCTGAGATAGCCTCAACCAGCAGAGGGCAGACAGCAGAAGCAAGAAGAACTACAATCCTGCAGCCTGTGGAAGGAAAACCACATTTACAGAAATATAGACAAAATGAAAAGGCAGACGACTATGTACCAGATGAAGGAAGAAGATAAAACCCCAGAGAAACAATTAAATGAAGTGGAGATACATAACCTTCCAGAAAAGGAATTCAGGATAATGATAGTGAAGATGATCCAGGATCTTGGGAAAAGAATGGAGGCAAAGATGAAGAAGATGTAACAAATGTTTAACAAAGACCTAGAAGAATTAAAGAACAAACACCTAGAAGAATTAAAGAACAAACAGAGATGAACAATACAATAACTGAAATGAAAAATACACTAGAAGGAATCAATAGCAGATTAATGGAGGCAGAAGAATGGATAAGTGACCTGGAAGACAGAATGGTGGAATTCACTGCTGCAGAACAGAACAAAGAGAAAACAATGAAAAGAAATGAAGACAGCCTAAAAGAGCTCTGGGACAACATTAAATGCAACAACATTCCCATTACAGGGGTCCCAGAAGGAGAAGAGAGACAGAAAGGGCCCGAGAAAATATTTGAAGAGATTATAGTCAAAAACTTCTCTAACATGTGAAAAGAAATAGCCACCCAAGTCCAGGAAGCACAGAGAGTTCCAGGCAAGATAAACCCAAGGAGAACATGCCAAGACACATAGTAATCAAGCTGACAAAAATTAAAGACAAAGAAAAATTATTAAAAGCAATAAGGGAAATATGACAAATAACATACAAGGGAACTCCTATAAGGTTAACAGCTGATTTCTCAGCAGAAACTCTAAAACCCAGAACGCAGTGACATGATATATATAAAGTGATGAAAGGGAAGAACCTACAACCAAGGTTGCTCTACCCGGCAAGGATCTCATTCAGATTCGATGGAGAAATCAAAAGCTTTACACACAAGCAAAAGCTAAGAGAATACAGCACCACCAAACCAGCTCTACAACAAATGCTAACAGAACTTCTCTAAGTGGGAAACACAAGAGAAGAAAAGGACCTACAAAAACAAACCCAAGAAAATTAAGAAAATGGTAATAGAAACATACATATTGATAATTACCTTAAACATGAATGGATTAAATGCTCCAACCAAAAGACACAAGCTCGCTGGAATGGATAGAAAAACAAGACCCATACATATGCTGTCTACAAGAGACCCACTTCAGACTTAGGGACACATACAGACTGAAAGTGAGGGGATGGAAAAAGATATTCCATGCAAATGGAAATCAACAGAAAGATGAAGTAGCAATACTCAGATCAGATAAAATAGACTTTAAAATAAAGAATGTTACAAGACACAAGGAAGGACAATACATAATGGTCAAAGGATCAATCCAAGGGCTTCCCTGGTGGTGCACTGGTTGAAAGTCCACCTGCCAATGCGGTGGACACGGGTTCGTGCCCCAGTCTGGGAAGATCCCGCATGCTGCAGAGTGGCTGGGCCCGTAAGCCTAGGCCGCTGAGCCTGTGCGTCCGGAGCCTGTGCTCCGCAACAGGAGATGCTACAACAGTGAGAGGCCCGCGTACTGCAAAAAAAAAAAAAAGGAACACCTCAATACATAAGGCAACTGCTAACAGCTCTAAAAGAGGAAATCAACAGTAACACAGTAATAGTGGGGGACTTTAACACCTCACTTACACCAATGGACATATCATCCAAAATGAAAATAAATAAGGAAACACAAGCTTTAAATGACACAATAGACCAGGTAGATTTAACTGATGTTTACAGGACATTCCATCCCCAAACAGCAGATTCCACTTTCTTCTCAAGTGCACACGGAACATTCTCCAGGATAAATCACATATTGGGTCACAAATCAAGCCTCAGTAAATTTAAGAAAACTGAAATCATATCAAGCACCTTTTCTAACCACAACGCTATAAGATTAGAAATCAATTACAGGGAAAAAAATGTAAAAAACACAAACACATGGAGGCTAAACAAAACGTTACTAAATAAACAAGAGATCACTGAAGAAATAAAAGAGGAATTCAAAAAATACCTAGAGACAAATGACAATGCAAACACGATGATCCAAAACCTATGGGATGCAGCAAAAGCAGTTCTAAGAGGGAAGTTTATAGCAGTACAATCCTATCTCAAGAAACAAGAAAAATCTCAAATAAACAACCTAACCTTACACCAAAAGGAACTAGAGAAAGAAGAACAAACAAAACTCAAAGTTAGTAGAAGGAAAGACGTCATAAAAATCATAGCAGAAATAAATGAAAGAGAAACAAAGAAAACAATAGCAAAGATAAATAAAACTGAAAGCTGGTTCTTCAAGAAGATAAACAAAATTGATAAACCTTTAGCCAGACTCATCAAGAAAAAGAGGGAGAGGACTCAAATGAATAAAATTAGGAATGAAAAAGGAGAAGTCACAACAGGCACCACAGAAATATAAAGCATCATAAGAGACTACTACAAGCAAATCTGTGCCAGTAAAATGGACAACCTGGAAGAAATGGACAAATTCTTAGAAAGGTATAACCTTCCAAGACTGAACCAGGAAGAAATGGAAAATTTGAACAGACCAATCACAAGTAGTGAAATTGAAACTGTGATTAAAATCTTCCAACAAACAGAAGTCCAGGACCAGATGGCTTCAAAGGTGAATTCTATCAAACATTTAGAGAATAGCTAACACCCATCCTTCTCAAACTCTTCCAAAAAATTGCAGAAGAAGGAATGCTCCCAAACTCATTCTGTAATGCCACCATCACCCTGGTACCAAAACCAGACAAAGATACTACAAAAAAAGAAAATTACAGACCAATATCACTGATGAATATGGATGCAAATATCTTCAACAAAATACTAGCAAGCAAAATCCAACAACACGTTGAAAGGATCATACACCATAATCAAGTGGGATTTATCCCAGAGATGCAAGGATTCTTCAATATATGCAAATCAATCAATGTGATACACCATATTAACAAATTGAAGAAGAAGAACCATATGATCATCTCAACAGATGTAGAAAAAGCTTTTGACAAAATTCAACACCCATTTATGATAAAAACTCTCCAGAAAGTGGGCATAGAGGGAAACTACCTCACATAATAAAGGCCATATATGACAAACCCACAGCAAACATCATTCTCAATGGTGAAAAGCTAAAAGCGTTTCCTCTAAGATCAGGAACGAGACAAGGATGTCCACTCTCGCCACTATTATTCAACATAGTTTTGGAAGTCCTAGCCATGGAAATCAGAGAAGAAAAAGAAATAAAAGGAATACAAATTGGAAAAGAAGTAAAATTGTTACTGTTTGCAGATGACATGATGCTATAACTAGATAATCCTAAAGATGCCACCAGAAAACTACTAGAGCTAATCAATGCATCTGGTAAAGTTGCAGGATACAAAATTAATGCATAGAAATATCTTGCATTCCTATACACTAACAATGAAAGATCAGAAAGAGAAATTAAGGAAACAATCCCATTCACCATTGCAACGAAAAGAATAAAATACCTAGGAATAAACCTACTAAGGAGTTAAAAGACGTGTACTCAGAAAACTATAAGACAGTGATGAAAGAAATCAAAGGTGACACAAACAGATGGAGAGATATATCATGTTCTTGGACTGGGAGAATCAATATTGTGAAAATGACTATACTACGCAAACCAATCTATAGATTTAATGCAATCCCTATCAAATTACCAATGGCATTTTTTACAGAACTAGAACAAAAAATCTTAAAATTTGTATGGAGACACACAAGACCCCAAATAGGTGGAAATTACTGAGGGAAGAAACGGAGCTGGAGGAATCAGACTCCCTGACTTCAGACTATACTACAAAGCTACAGTAATCGAGACAATATGGTACTGGCACAAAAACAGAAATATAGATCAGTAGAACAGGATAGAAAGCCCAGAGATAAACCCACGCACCTATGGTCAACTAATGTATGACAAAGGAAGGAAGGATATACAATGGAGAAAAGACAGTCTCTTCAATAAGTGGTGCTGGGAAAACTGGACAGCTACATGTAAAAGAATGAAATTAGAACACTCCCTAATACAATACACAAAAATAAACTCAAAATGAATTAAAGACCTAAATTAAGGCCAGACACTATAAAACTCTTAGAGGAAAACATAGGAAGAACACTCTTTGACTAAATCACAGCAAGATCTTTTTTGACCCACCTCCTAGAGTAATGGAAATAAAAACAAAAATAAACAAACGGGACCTAATGAAACTTAAAAGCTTTTGCACAGCAAAGGAAACCATAAACAAGATGAAAAGAGAACCCTCAGAATGGGAGAAAATATTTGCAAATGAATCAATGGACAAAGGATTAATCTCCAAAATATATAAACAGCTCCTGCAGCTCAATATTAAAAAAACAAACAACCCAATCCAAAAATGGGCAGAAGACCTAAACAGACATTTCTCCAAAGAAGACATACAGATGGCCAAGAGGCACATGAAAAGCTGCTCATCATCGCTAATTATCAGAGAAATGCAAATCCAAACTACAATGAGGTATCCATACCGGTTAGAATGGGCATCATCAGAAAATCTACAAACAACAAATGCTGGAGAAGGTGTCAAGAAAAGGGAACTTTCTTGCACTGTTGGTGGGAATGTAAATTGATACAGCCACTATGGAGAACAGTACGGAGGTTCCTTAAAAAACTAGAAACACAATTACCATATGACCCAGCAATCCCACTACTGGGCATATACCCATAGAAAACCATAATTCAAAAAGACACATGCACCCCAATGTTCACTGCAGCACTATTTACAATAGCCAGGACATGGAAGCAACCTAAATGCCCAGTGACAGATGAATGGATAAAGAAGTTGTGGTATGTATTCCGTATATACAATGGAATATTACTCAGCCATAAAAAGGAATGAAATTGAGTCATTTGTAGAGACGTGGATGGATCTAGAGACTGTCATACAGATTGAAGTAAGTCCGAAAGAGAAAAACAAATACTGTATATTAACACATATACGTGGAACCTAGAAAAATGGCACAGATGATCCGGGTTGCAGGGCAGAAATAGAGACAGAGATGTAGAAAAGAAACGTATGGACACCAAGCGGGGAAAGTGGGGTGGTGGTGGTGGTGGTGGTGGTAGGATGAACTGGGAGATTGGGATTGACAATATATACACTAATATGTATAAAATAGATAATTAATAAGAGCCTGCTGTATAAAAAAATAAAATAAAATAAACACATAATCCCTAATGTCTGTAGGTTCTGCACAATACAAAGTACTTTCACATACAGTGTTTTCATTTAATGCTTACAACAAAAAGAGGTAGGTAAGGCAAAGGTAGGTAAGGCAGACATACTCCCCACTTAACACGTAAGGAATGAAAAGTTTAGGAAGGTTAGAGAATTTGGTCAAGGTCACACAATGATAAAATGCTCTTTTTGCAATCTTAGTATTAAGATTCTGTCACTGTTAGTTTGGTCTTAACACCAATATTCTTGAGACATCCCACTTCCAAAGGCACCTCACATTCAGGATCTGCCCCGTCTTTCACTTACTCTCCGTTATTATTGCTTACATGTTAGAAACACATCCTAAAGCAACACTTTGTTTAATAAAGAAAATAATGTTTGTTAAATTAAAAACAGTGCCAGTATAATCATGGAATATGAGAAAACATGAGCTCTTCAAAAAACCATTAAGGCAGTTTCTTCAGTAAGGTTTGACTTAAAGGAACTAATGTTTGCCAAATTACTAGAGAAATTGCTTCCTAAATTAAAGATGAACCAATTAAAATTATATTAGAATTGAGTGAGAATTAAAGTTCTTTTAGTCAACATGTTTTCAGCTTTCTTCCATACAAAATAATTCTGACAGGAATTAAAATTTTAGTGACAAATCCTGTAAGACGAGAAAACAGTCTGGGCTTATCCGGAAGTAGAAAGTTCTTCAACCACTTCTAACACAGTGTTGTAGAACCAAGTGCTTCAGTCTATTTAAATTTATACCAGCCTCTATATTCTGGGCTCATAAACAAACCAAGCTCTCAAACTCCTGAAATTCACTCTGAATAGCTAATAGAAAAAGTGGTCTGGAAAAAAGTACAGAAAAAGCTTATATCCAAATATATTCTGTAATTTTTGTAAATCACATTTTTGGAAAGAGGTAGGAAGTAAGTAAAAATCTAAAGATAGGCTTTTTCTTAGTTATGTAAAGTATTTTATTTCTAATCTAAGAAGAGTAGCTCTTTCTTGTATTAGATGTTTTCAGTTCTCACCATTTAAGGTTAGTTGAACAAAATTGTTGATGTTGAAAATTCCATGAAATTCAAATTAAAACTGAGCTAAACGAGGGCTGTCAGACTGATGAGACTAATTCCAAATTTTGCTGTTTTCCAAGAGAATCTCACGATTTTTGCTTTTAATGAGATAGAAACAAGGAAGGCACACACTGACACTCCAACTTGGGGGTAGAGATATGACTCCCAAAGTTGTCAGGGACCTGGAATATCCTGGCTTCAAAGGAAAGGTAAACTTATTTTGCAAAACAGAAGGAGAAGAATTTGGGGAGAGAGGCAGGGCATTGCAATTAAGGGGCAAGGCTGAGAGGGAAGGGATGGTGGAAGACTTTTTGGTTTGTAAGGGGATCCTTCCCAATACTCATAAAATGCTTGGTGAAGGCATGTGCTATAAAAACCTGAAAGGATGGAGCTTTACACCCAGATTGACATGCAAATGTCAATTGACATGGCAAATCGAGGTGGCCACCAGACAAACACAGGAGGGGGACCATAAGAGTGTAAGACCTGGGAATTAGAAATTGTGGGGAGAGCTTCAGGCTTCCAAAGGCTATAAAACCACCGGGGTCTAAGCTAATTATACACAGATATCTAAACGCTGAGACAATTCCAGGTGATATCTGGGTCATACAGCAAATGATTATTAGGAATCGCACACCAACACATATTAGGGAAATCAGTTTGTAAATTCTATCTTTTCTCATATTTCCACTCTTCCAAACATGAAGAACCCAATGATGATAATCGTATGATCTCTGAAATCAGACCTCGAGTCAAATCCTAGCTCTGCCCTTTCCTAGCTGTGAGATTAGATCTAGTCACTTAACTTTTCTGAGCCTGTTTCTTCATTCAACAAAAATAAGACAATACACCTTGCAATATCTGGCATATAACAAGTGCTCAATAAATATGTGTTTACTGACTGACAGGTTTGCTGTGAAAGAATATGTGACATGAGTGCCACGCACATGTGTGGTCAGGCCCTCAACAAATGTTAGCCGTGGCTCCTATGGTCATTCCATTTTGTGATTATTTGAAGTACCAACCAGGTTTGTAAAAAAGAAAGTGCTTCACATCAGGCATTTTACTTAAAATTTGCAATGGCCACTAACCATGAGAATCTCTCGATTGGTGTTACATGCTATTATTTTTCAACTAATAAAGCAGGGAGCTGATAATTTAGTCATATATAATTATGGGAGTTGAACAATAGTCAAAAAGTACCCAACAATGAGCGCTGAAATTTTAACTAGTTGGGTGTAATTGCATTATATCTGTATTTCTACATGGAGTTAAATTCATATTAATGGGACTCTAAAAGTAAAGATCTTATGGTAATTAAGGAGGAGACAGATGAGGCACTAATGAAGGTGGAAATTTCTGGTATTCCAATTACGAAATAAATGAGGTAATTCAGGCTTCAGATGTTCATTTAAAATTATATAGGAAATAATTTCAAGCATGTTTTACACGTTTCAATTGAATCAGTCTATTTACTCAAACTGCTATGTCAAACCATCAAATGTAATTTATATCATTATTAAAGTAGAAGGTAAGAAATCCATACTATTTAGTGAGATTTACAGTTGAATAAATATCTGTCATTTTTTAGAATAAATACCTGTCATTTAAAAAATCTGTAAGTATATCTGGGGAAAGCTCTAACACACCTCAATTATCTTAAAAAAAAAACTTTGCAAAATGTATTAAGATTGATTTTAAAAGGAAAATAAAACATTGGCTCAACGTAAGTGCTTTGAAGTTTAAGCATTTTCAACAGACTTAAAATTCTTGGTTGAGAAAATAGACAACAAAAAGTACACTTAGTCAAAGGAGCACCAATCTGTTTTCAATCATCATTTTATTAATTATTCAGTGCAAGTTTAGAGAAATGATTTAATTAAGAAAGATTACACTTGGGTATTAATATGATAAAATATTCTGACATAATATTTCAAATCCCTGTGGTGATAACAGAAACAAAGAACTCCTTGGCAATATAAAAAAAAATAAGTTGAATAGAAAATTTGAATTCTAGAGTGCCACTGTTCTACATTCGGGGCTTCAAGTGAAATAGTATTAAATATCCATTTTAGGTATTGGAGACCCCTTAGGACCAGCTGCTTTGGTGAAAAATGCTATGAACTATCTTAACTACTGGATAGGAGGTACAGCATTTGATATTAATTTTAATGAACTAATCTGTGAATTAGTCTTTTAAACTCTAACATGTTACCATTTCTATTCTACTTTCCCTTATTATTCCTCTTTTCAGAAATCTCCGGAAGGGTGAGCTGTGACAAAGTGAGAGAGAGGCATGGACACATATACACTACCAAACGTAAGGTAGATAGCTAGTGGGAAGCAGCCGCATAGCACAGGGAGATCAGCTAGGTACTTTGTGACCGCCTGGAGGGGTGGGATAGGGAGGGTGGGAGGGAGGGAGACGCAAGAGGGAAGAGATATGGGAACATATGTATATGTATAACTGATTCACTTTGTTATAAAGCAGAAACTAACACACCATTGTAAAACAATTAAACGCCAATAAAGATGTAAAAAAAAAAAAGAAAGAACTCTCCAATAGATCTGTTGATCTGAACAAATCTCAAATCCAAACTCTTCACGGTGGCATACATAATCCTCCATTACGTTGTCCCAACTTATTTTCGATTGCCCTATGATATGAGTGCATTATTATTGCTAAGCTGGTTTAGTAATTCAAAAACACACTTTAAACATGCAATTCCTCACTTGCAAAATAGGCATCCAGTACCTCTGTATAATATTTGACCCATCTTTTAAGGCTCTGTTCAACTCCCACCTCTTACATTGAAGATTTCCTAGTCAACTCCATTTTCCAGGGAGCTCTTCTACCTCTAACCTTTGAAAGCATTTATTGTCTGGCTGTGTATATGTAATTTATCATATAATTGTCTCGAACTGTTGAACCTGTCACATGTATCTTATCACCCCTTTGTAGATTATAATGGTTTTACGTGTAAATTCCATATCCAAAATACATACCCAACCAAGATACATTCTCCTTTTCTTCCTTATGAAAAGAATACAAATTTTGCTTGTATGGCAATGCACCTATTTAAAAATACTCACCTTCCAAAATCCCCTGGCAGGTGGAAAAATGCCCATGTGACCCAAATTCTGACTAAAATGAGCAGAAGTCTATTTGTAGAAACCTCCAGAAAAGTTACTGTTTTCCTGATAGAAAGGGACAGAAACATGAACATGATGCTTGGAGGTGGAAGAGCCTTACTATGACCACAAAGACAAGAGCTATAACGTAAGGACAGAAAAAATCTGGGGCATTGATGATATCATGACACCACTGTACCAGTCCTAGACTGTCTACCTCTAGCTTTCTTGTTATTTGAGAAAAATAACTGTTTGGTTAAGCTACTCTAATTGGATTTCCATTACATACAGCCAAACAGCAATTCTAAGTGATATGTCTTAACACTATTTTTATAAATAAGATTTTAAATAATTATCAATTATTCAAAGCTTAGCATTGTGCTAGTATGCAGACTACAAAAATAAATACATATGAGCCTTGCTCTACAAAAGTTATTAATTGAAGAAAAGACATACAAAACATACGATTAATACAAGTTGGATGTGACTCATTTAATAAATATTTACTGAGTGCATGTATAGCTACGCAACATAGCAGCAGAGGGACCCTTCAGGACAGAAAGGTAAATCAGTCAAGGATTATTTCCTCAAAGAGCTTACAATGGATATGTAATGTAATATTTGCAATATCAATTGTAAAATATATCTATACAATAGACATAGATATGTTCATAAAAAGCTATAAGGAAATGTGCAGGACTAAGCACTATAAAAAGGAAGCACAAATTAAATCCTAGTTTCAAGGAAGACAAAACTACTTTTTTTTAAATAAATTTATTTATTTTATTTATATTTATTTTTGGCTGCATTGGGTCTTCGTTGCTGCATGTGAGCTTTCTCTAGTTGTGGCGAGTGGGGGCAACTCTTAGTTGCGGCGTGCAGTCTTCCCATTGCAGTGGCTTCTCTTGTTGTGGAGCATGGGTTCTAGGTGTGCAGGCTTCAGTAGTTGTGGAGCGCAGGCTCAGTAGTTGTGGCGCATGGGCTTAGTTGCTCCAAGGCACATGGGATCTTCCCGGACCAGGGCTCGAACCTGTGTCCCCTGCATTGGCAGGTGTATTCTTAACCACTGTACCACCAGAGAAGCCCAAAACTACTTTTAATTTATGAGATCAAGAAAGGGTTATTTCATACAGAGGGTACACTTGTGAAGACCTTGAAGAATGGGTAAGATGTAGGCTCATGGAAATGGAGGTGGGGTGAAGGAATATTTGAGTTTTAGGGCACAAGGAAGAGAGAAAAATCAAAAAAGTTATAATAAGGTTTTGGGCTAAGATCATGGTGACAATATTAATAGAAATAATGAAAATAGAAGAAAGTACATATTTTGGAAGGTAAAAAAGGGTTGGATTTGGGACCACACTTATGTTAATAACAAAATCAACATATGGAAAACAAGCTTTGCTTCAACCCTCATCTCACTCCACCTATCATTCAATCCTCTATTCCCTTTCACATCTGCTAAAGGCTTGTGTTTGGCAATTATCTATTATACATGATAATCTCACTTTTACCCCATCATCTTTACTCTAAGCTGGCTTTAACAAGTTAAAAACCCATCTGAAATAAACACTCAACATAATTAACAATGAAAACCTAGAGCTGTGCTGTCCAGTACAGTAGCCTCTATTGGCCCTACTAAAGCCTGCTGGCTGTTTATATTTAAATTAATTAAAATTAAATTAAATTAAAATACAGTTTTTCAATATCATTAGCAACATTTTAAGTGCTCAATGGCCACATGTATTGATCAATTGGAGAATTATCGCAGAGTTGCAGAAAGTTCTACTGGATAGTGATAACCTGGAGCCTTCCTTTGAAGTCAGGGAAAAGTCAAGAAAGCACTGCTATCATCAAAATTTTCAACACTTTTCTAGAGTAGGTTTGAACCTATGCAACTGTTCAAGAAAGGAAAATAAGATCTAAATAATGGAAAACCCAGGAAAATAAAATAAAAATCTAGTAGAATAAATGATTTTAAAAATAAGATAAAACAAATGTAATCAATTCATATATATCTGCACTAGCAATAATCAGAAAATAAGAGAAAAAGCTCTTATTCACAATTGCAACAAAGGATAAAGTATTTTGAAATCATCTTAACAAAAATGTGCTATAGCTATATGAATAAAATTAAAAATATAATTAGGAAGTAAAAATAATAAGATAAATAGATATATTTTATGTTTTGCCATATTTATTGAGAAATAATTGACATACAACATTGTGTAAGTTTAAGGTATATAACATGATGATTTGGTGTATGTATATATTGTGCAATGATTACCACAATAAAGTTTGTTAACACATCCATCACCTCATATTGTTACCATTTTGTGTGTGTGGTAAGAACATTTAAGATCTACTCTCTCAGCAACTTTCAATTATAAAATACAGTACTGTTAACTATAGACAACACACTTTATATTATTTGATGAGAAGATATTATAAATATGTCAATCTCCCCAAATTAATCTTTACATTTAACATAATTTTAATTGAAAATTCAAGATGCAAAAAATGTTTGCAACTTGACAGATTATTCTCATATTTATCTGGAAGATGACCAGCTGTTACACTAGCCAAAAAACTTTCAGAGGTTTTGCTCAAGCAGACATCAACTGACACATACTAAAGACACTCAATAATTAAAATGACCAGAGGGCAGACAGCAGAAGCAAGAAGAACTATAATCCTTCAGCCTGTGAAACAAAAACCACATTCACAGAAAGATAGACAAGATGAAAAGGCAGAGGGCTATACACTGGATGAAGGAACAAGATAAAATCCCAGAAAAACAACTAAATGAAGTGGAGATAGGCAACCTTCCAGAAAAAGAATTCAGAATAATGAGAGTGAAGATGATCCAGGACCTCGGAAAAGGAATGGAGGCAAAGATCGAGAAGATACAAGAAATGTTTAACAAAGACTTAGAATAATTAAATAACAAACAAACAGAGATGAACAATACAATAACTGAAATGAAAACTACACTAGAAGGAATCAATACCAGAATAACTGAGGCAGAAGAATGGATAAGTGACCTGGAAGACAGAATGGTGGAATTCACTGCTGTGGAACAGACTAAAGAAAAAAGAATGAAAAGAAATGAAGACAGCCTAAGAGACCTCTGGGACAACATTAAATGCAACAACATTCCCATTATAGGGGTCCCAGAAGGAGAAGAGAGAGAGAAAGGACCAGAGAAAATATTTGAAGAGATTATAGTCGAAAACTTCCCTAACATGGGAAAGGAAATAGCCACCCAAGTCCAGGAAGCACAGAGAGTCCCATACAGGATAAACCCAAGAAGAAACATGCGGAGACACATAGTAATAAAATTGGCAAAAATTAAAGACAAGGAAAAATTATTGAAAACAGCAAGGGAAAAATGACAAATAACATACAAGGGAACTCCCATAAGGTTAACAGCTGATTTCTCAGCAGAAACTCTACAAGCCAGAAGGGAGTGGCATGATATACTTAAAGTAATGAAAGGGAAGAAACTACAACCAAGATTACTCTACCTGGCAAGGACCTCATTCAGATTAGATGGAGAAATTAAAAGCTTTACAGACAAGCAAAAGCTAAGAGAATTCAGCACCACCAAACCAGCTCCACAACAAATGCTAAAGGAACTTCTCTAAGTGGGAAACACAAGAGAAGAAAAGGACCTACAAAAACAAACCCAAAACAATTAAGAAAATGGTCAGAGGAACATTCATATCAATAATTACCTTAAACGTGAATGGATTAAATGCTCCAACCAAAAGACACAGGCTGCTGAATGGATACAAAAACAAGACCCATATATATGCTGTCTACAAGAGACCCACTTCAGACCTAGGGACACATACAGACTGAAAGTGAGGGCATGGAAAAAGATATTCCATGCAAATGAAAATCAAAAGAAAGCTGGAGTAGCTATACTCATATCAGATAAAATAAACTTTAAAATAAAGAATGTTACAACAGACAAGGAAGGACACTGCATAATTAACAAGGGATCAATCCAAGAAGAAAATATAACAATTATAAATATATATGCACCCAACATAGGAGAACCTCAATGCATAAGGCAATTGCTAATGGCTAAAAAAGAGGAAATCGACAGTAACACAATAATAGTTGGGGACTTTAACACCTCACTTACATGAATGGACAGATCATCCAAAATGAAAATAATTAAGGAAACAGAAGCTTTAAATTACACAATAGACCAGCTAGATTTAATTGATATTTATAGGACATTCCATCTAAAAACAGCAGATTACACTTTCTTCTCAAGTGCACACGGAACATTCTCCAGGATAGATCACATCTTGGGTCACAAATCAAGCCTCAGTAAATTTAAGAAAATTGAAATCATATCAAGCATCTTTTCTGACCACAACGCTACGAGATTAGAAATGAATTACAGGGAGAAAAACGTAAAAAACACAAACACATGGAGACTAAACAATACATTACTAAATAACCAAGAGATCACTGAAAAAATCAAAGAGGAATTCAAAAGATACCTAGACACAAATGACAATGCAAATACGATGATCCAAAACCTATGGGATGCAGCAAAAGCAGTTCTAAGAGGGAAGTTTATAGCTATATGAGCCTACCTCAAGAAACAAGAAAAATCTCAAATAAACAATCTAACCTTACACCTAAAGGGACTAGAGAAAGAAGAACAAACAAAACCCAAAGTTAGCAGAAGGAAAGAAATCATAAAGATCAGAGCAGAAATAAATGAAATAGAAACAAAGAAAACAATAGCAAATATCAATAAAACTGAAAGCTTTTTCTTTGAGAAGATAAACAAAATTGATAAACCATTAGCCAGACTCATCAAGAGGGAGAGGACTCAAAATTAGAAACGAAAAAGGAGAAGTTACAACAGACACCGCAGAAATACAAAACATCCTAAGAGACTACTACAAGCATCTCTATGCCAATGAAATGGACAACCTGGAAGAAATGGACAGATTCTTAGAAAGGTGTAACTTTCCAAGAGTGAACCAGGAAGAAATAGAAAATATGAACAGACCAATCACAAGTAATGAAACTGAAACTGTGATTAAAAATCTTCCAACAAACAGAAGTCCAGGACCAGATGGCTTCACAGGTGTATTCTATCAAACATTTAGAGAAGAGCTAACACCCATCCTTTTTAAACTCTTCCAAAAATGTGCAGAGGAAGGAACACTCCCAAACTCATTCCATGATGCCACCATCACCCTGATACTAAAACCAGACAAAGATACTACAAAAAAAGAAAATTACAGACCAATATCACTGATGAATATAGATGCAAAAATCCTCAACAAAATACTAGCAAACAGAATCCAACAACACATGAAAAGGATCATACACCATGATCCAGTGGGATTTTTCCCAGGGATGCAAGGATTCTTCAATATATGCAAATCAATCAATGTGATACACCATATTAACAAATTGAAGAAGAAAAACCATATGATCATCTCAACAGATGTAGAAAAAGCTTTTGACAAAGTTCAACACCAATTTATGATAAAAACTCTCCAGAAAGTGGGCTTAGAGGGAACCTACCTCAACATAATAGGCCAAATATGACAAATCCACAGCAAACATCATTCTCAATGGTGAAAAACTGAAAGCATTTCCTCTAAGATCAGGAATGAGACAAGGATGTCCACTCTCGCCACTATTATTCAACATAGCTTTGGAAGTCCTAGCCACAGCAATCAGAGAAGGAAAAGAGATAAAAGGAATACAAATTGGAAAAGAAGAAGTAAAACTGTCACTGTTTGCAGATGCCTTGATACTATACACAGAGAGTCCTAAAGATGCCACCAGAAAACTACTAGAGCTAATCAATGAATTTGGTAAAGTTGCAGGATACAAAATTAATGCACAGAAATCTCTTGCATTCCTATACACTAATGATGAAAAATCTGAAAGAGAAATTATGGAAACACTCCCATTTACCATTGCAACAAAAAGAATAAAATACCTAGGAATAAACCTACCTAGGGAGAGAAAAGACCTGTATGCAGAAAACTATCAGACACTGATGAAAGAAATCAAAGGTGACACAAAGAGATGGAGAGATATACCATGTTCTTGGATTGGAAGAATCAATACTGTGAAAATGACTATACTACCCAAAGCAATCTACAGATTCAGTGCAATCCCTATCAAATTACCAATGGCATTTTTTTTACAGAACTAGAACAAATCATCTTAAAATTTGTATGGAGACACAAAAGACCCCGAATAGCCAAAGCAGTCTTGAGGGAAAAATACGGAGCTGGAGGAATCAGACTCCCTGACTTCAGACTATACTACAAAGCTACAGTCATCAAGAAAATATGGTACTGGCACAAAAACAGAAACATAGATCAATGGAACAAGACAGAAAGCCCAGAGATAAACCCACACACCTATGGTCAACTAATCTATGACAAAGGGGGCAAGGATGTACAATGGAGAAAAGACAGTCTCTTCAATAAGTGGTGCTGGGAAAACTGGACAGCTACATGTAAAAGAATGAAATTAGAACACTCCCTAATACCATATGCAAAAATAAACTCAAAGTCGATTAAAGGCCTTAATGTAAGACCAGTAAAACTCTTCGAGGAAAGCATGGGAGGAACACTCTTTGACATAAATCAGAGCAAGATCTTTTTTGACCCACCTCCTAGAGTAATGGAAATAAAAACAAAAATAAACAAACGGGACCTAATGAAACTTAAAAGCTTTTGCACAGCAAAGGAAACCATAAGCAAGACGAAAAGACAACCCTCAGAATGGGAGAAAATATTTGCAAACGAATCCATGGACAAAGGATTAATCTCCAAAATATATAAACAGCTCATGCAGCTCAATATTAAGAAAACAAACAACCCAATCCAAAAATGGGCAGAAGACCTAAATAGACATTTCTCCAAAGAAGACATACAGATGGCCAAGAAGCACATGAAAACTTGCTCAACATCACTAATTATTAGAGAAATGCCAATCAAAACTACAATGAGGTATCACCTCACACCAGTTAGAATGGATACCATCAGAAAATCTACAAGCAACAAATCCTGGAGAGGGTGTGGAGAAAAGGGAACCCTCTTGCACTGTTGGCGGGAATGTAAAGTGATACAGCCACTATGGAGAACAGTATGGAGGGTCCTTAAAAAACTAAAAATAGAATTACCATATGATCCAGTAATCCCACTACTGGGCATATACCCAGAGAAAACCATCATTCAAATAGACACATGCACCCCAATGTTCATTGCAGCACTATTTACAAGAGCCAGGTCATGGAAGCAACCTAAATGCCCATTGACAGATGAATGGATAAAGAAGATGGGGTACATATATACAATGGAATATTACTCAGCCATAAAAAGGAATGAAATTGAGTCATTTGTTGAGACGTGGATGGATCTAGAGACTGTCATACAGAGTGAAGTAAGTCAGAAAGAGAAAAACAAATATCATATATTAACACATGTATGTGGAACCTAGAAAAATGGTACAGATGAACCGGTTTGCAGGGCAGAAGTTGAGACACAGTTGTAGAGAACAAACGTATGGACACCAAGGGGGAAAACCAAGGGGTGGGGATGGTGGTGTGCTGAATTGGGCAATTGGGATTGACATGTATACACTGATGTGTGTAAAATTGATGACTAATAAGAACCTGCAGTATAAAAAAACAAACAAACAATAAAAACAACTAATACTAAACTTCCTTTGGGTTATTTGTATGGAAATGTTAATATAAATGTTTCTGACATTACATGAAATTTCTAAAAATCTTATATGTTCTGGTATAATGTTATAAGTCATAATTCTAGTTATTACTTAAAAATGTATATCTCAGAAATAACTAAATTTCCTTGTCAACTGCATTATTATGAACTTTCATCAAATCTTTAACCATGGTCATTTTTAAGTCTTCTGTCATTACAGACAGTTCTGGGTGTACTCTGATGCTTTTGCAAAAATGTTCCTATAAAAGGGTTTCATCTTCAAGGAATTCATGGAAAAGACTCTGACATGTACAGGTTTCTGGTAACTGACTATACTGCTGAACTGAATGAATAAGCATTTTCAGAACTCTAATGGAAAACTGATGAATTCATAAAATGCTAACAAAAGATCAAGATGAAAAAATAATTAATTACATGGGACTGAGTGCACTGATGAGGATGATTATAGTTTTTGTGACTTTCTGTTTGAATAAAAAAAAAACAGAGGCAAAAAATATACAAATCAATTTTCACTGCAAAGTAAAGGAGCTGTTATAGTGGAGGATTACTGGACTGAATGTCAATATTATGACATAGTATGAGTGTGTTTTGTGTTTGGTAATTGCAGTGATTGTTGCTTTTGTTATGGTCATCTACGTACAATGCTTGGTGTCAGTTTATTTATCTCTTGTAAAAATAAAATACAGTGTGTGTGTGTGGAAAAAAAAAAAATAGGATTAAAAAAATAATTAAAATAGGATGGATCTTGCACAGGAATGGAAATTGATCAATGAAACAAAACTTTAAAGCCTAGGAACAGATCCATTGTTTAAATTAGCAGAGGGATAGATTATTTAAGCATTTTAGAAAAAAAATAAAGTAGATTCCTGTCCCGTAATATGTAAGATAAATTTTATATTGGTTGAAATTTTTAGTTTTAAAATAGAAAACACCAAAGTACTAGAAGAACACAGAGCTGAATAATTTTAAAATATTTGTATTGGTAAGGAATTCCTAAGCATGATCCCAAAAGCAGAAACCATAATGAGACTGACAGATTGGATTCATAAAGATGTAAGAATTATGTATGGCACAAACTCTGCCATAAACAATTATCAAAGAATTTTTTAATGGCCTAATTTTTAATCATCATGAACTTTGCTAAATATATTTATTTTATACATCAAAAAAATGGCATGTCATATAGCCAAAAGTAATGATCATGGGCATATATATATTTACTGACATGGAAAGATATTTGCAAAAAAAATTATACCTAAGTATGTATGGTGTGCTTCCTTTTTATAAAAAATTATGTACCTAGTCATAAATTTACATATTTTATTATGTAATTGAAAGTCTGGAAGAATATATAACAAAATCTTAATATCAGTTATCTCTAGATGGTATTATAATGGGTATTCTTTTTATTTGATCTATATCTTCTAATTTTTCTAAAAGTAAATCTATAATAAATAAATTTACGTTTAGAAAAAGTTAAAAAAAAAGATATATTTTAAAATTCTTGTGGTGAAAATAGCCAAGACATTAAAAAAAAAAAAAAGGTAGCTTTGAGACTTCCCTGGCCATCCAGTGGTTGAGACTTTACCTTCTAACGCAGGGGGTGTGGGTTCGATCCCTGACCGGGGAGCTAACATCCCACATGACTCACAGCCAAAAAAACAAAACAGAAGCAATATTGTAACAAATTCAAGAAAGACTTTAAAAATGGTCCACATCAAAAAGAAAAAGGTAGCTTCTATTAAAATGTGGTTATTTCTAGGTGGTAGGATTATAGGTGACAAATTTTCTTCTGTACATAAAGTTTTTTAATATTTTTGTACAGGAATATATTTAGTCTTTTAGTCAAAACAAAATGAACTTGATTTATCAAATGCATCTGGCTACTGTGCAGCTACAAACTACACAACTACTTTTTAAAAGGAAATCTGCTAACCCAATTGGTGAATTGACTAATGAAGAATGCAGTTGCGGTCCTCATTTTCATACTTATCACCAAGGTTATATGTAATAAGCTGTGTGTGCAGTGTCAGAAATAAAGCCATTTTCTTTGTGCTCTTTTTGTGTTTTCACTCCTATTTTGATTCTGGGAGTAGGGAAGCAGAGAGTAAAGGCCTACATGACAGGCCACTATTAGCATGATCATAACTGGGTTATTCCAGCCCCAGTAAAGCACAGAGAAATGCATTCAGTCAGCAGTTCAGGGAAAAGGAGATAACATCTAAGGCTCCAGGATGACAGATGAACTCAAACTAAAATTAAAAAGCAAAACAAAGTAGAAATTCTATGTGCAGTTTGATGTGTAATCTATGGCAACTGTTTCCTGTAATGTGAAAGGCAATCCATCCACTATGGTTATCCAAAGATCATGCTCACCCTAAGTGTCATTAGCCAGAGAAATTAAGAAATTTTCCAAAAGATTCCTGCATCTCCAAAAATAAGTAAAAGCTCAGGCAATATGAAAATCAGTTAAGACAAAGCCTCCAGCTTCAAATGGAAAAACAATCTAAAATGTGCCCTGCTAAAAATCTAATACAGCCACACCATCACCCCTACGACTACACCAAATTCATTCATTTCATTTGTTTATTCCTTCATTCACCTACAATGAGTACCTACTATGTGCCAAGCACTAAAGCAGGCAGTAGGTGGAGCTTACAATCATCCCCTTATCAAATGTAAACACGTTATGCCCCTGATTAAAATCCTGCCAGATATAAATTAGCTAAAAATAAATGAGAGAAAAAAAAAGGAATAAAGCAGAATTCCTGGCATCATGAGAGATACAGGTTTGCTCTGACTAAATTTTCAAGCTCTGATTATCCTACCTTTCTGATCAATTAGAGATGGAAATAATGAGTTTTAAAGTTGAGAAGAAAGAGAGCACTGTAATACAATACATAGAGAAATGGTAGATGTCATTTAGATATCTGAAACCCAGAAAGGGTAGGGAAAAAAGCTGGTGAGACTAGAGTTAAATGTATTCTTTAGTAAGTGAATCAATTATAATATTTAGGAATTAAATATAACCAGTAATACCTGAAAATTGAACATCATAGTCCTCAAAGTAAAATAAAAATTCTACACTCAAACATAGAAATAACAAAACTGCCCATAGCCAGGTCTGGTTATAGAAGACATCAAAGCTGTTCTTCATAGTCAGTCTTTCACCCCAGCTAAGTAGATCAGGATGCTCATAGCCTCCACAGAACAAGGGCTAACAGTAGTTAGGTTTGTCTCAAAACCTAGGACATACCTAAATTCTTTGTATTTCACGTCAGGTCCTGGACATCAGATTTAAATATCATTGTAATACTATACTTTATTATGGATCTAGAATAGAGAAACTATTTACCAACTTACTTAAACAGATAGAAATCAGGATGTGAAAGTCTTTTTTTTCACCATCAGGAACTGCTGAGTACTCTATAGCAGTATTTCTCAAGCTCACATCTATGAATATATTATTAAAGGTCTTCAAATTCTTGGCGATGTTTAAAAAAAAAATTTGTTTTAATTTTTACGACCATCTTTTTTTTTTAACATCTTTATTGGCGTATAATTGCTTTGCAATGGCGTGTTAGTTTCTGATTTATAACAAAGTGAATCAGCTATATATATACATATATCCCCATATCTCCTCCCTCTTGCGTCTCCCTCCCTTCCACCCTCCCTATCCCACCCCTCTAGGTGACGACCATCTTTTAAAAAGAAATTTAAAGATAGTATGCATCTTTTGGATGACCCCGTGCAACTGTGTATTGCTGTAAGATGTTTATGCAGTAGTTTGTATGTGCAACTGAGTTCGTTGATTAACATTAGGGATAGCTGACTGGAAGGCTCTATATAAACAAAGTGGTGGGAGAGCCCAGTATCATCTTTGACTGTGCCAGCTCATATCAATTTATTGGAAATAAGTATGGTCTAAATTTTCCAAAAAGAGTTTTTCTATCCCTGATCCTAGCAATAGTTGCACTGGATACCTATTTAATGAAGACATCAATTAGGCTAACTTTTTCTCCAAGTATCAGTAATAAAGCTTTACAGAGTTGCCAAGTGATAATGTCTTTAATGTGCTGTTTCAAGACTACTCACTGAGGTTTGATTTGCCCAAGTTCCAATCAGAGACATAAAGGTATTAATATTGTTTGAATAACATACTTATGTAAACAGGCATTGGCTGAGTAAGTATTATCAAAATCCAAACACAGAAAACAGATGAACCACAGCACTAGACTTGGGGTGACATCTTTCTGCTATAATTCTCCAAATCAATGCTATTTCAGCAAAGCAGTGTCACCCATCCCATTAAATCCATGTTGATTTAAATTGAATTGTAATGTTCATTTGAATTATAATGATTTTGTAGTCTTATTTAATTTGTACATTTGTCTTGGTTTTATTTAGAATAAGAGTTATAAGCATAACATATGTAGTTTTATGTTTGTGAATACTAATTAACATAATAAGTAATTAGTAAAATGAGTAATTTAAGTAATATTATAATAACAATTTCAGTCAGTACTGGAAGTTCACAGGGATTTTATTTTATTTTATTTTTCTTCAAGAGGGTGGGATACATCTCTCAACTTGAGGAACTCTGCTTCATAATGTATATTAATTTTATCTAGGATTTAAGAGAAAGAGAGCATAGCACCATGTTTCTCTACAGCAGCTTAGATTTTACTTTTTTTTATTTCAAAGTAAGCTGCTCTGCATTGTTGCTTCTGCTTTGTTCCCCAACTTCAAAGCTCAAAGTGGCAGGCCATCTGGAGATGGCCAGAAATGGACACCCTCAGGAAAAGTCACTATACTATACTAACAGTCACTATACTGAATATAATTGCTTTCATTTTTGTCTAAACTGTCAGTTTCTGTAGAGACAGGATGGCGTCAAAGCCTGTCACAACTGGGAGGCTTAATAAACGTTTGCCAAATGAAGGTCATTTTCTCAACTCTGCTTACTCCAGTCTGGTTCAAACAAAGTGCATCAGAACAATGTCTTGATATAGTTATTTTAACTGTATAAGAACTACTCTACAAGAAGTGTATAGTTGTTGATGGATCAAATAGTCACAATCTAGTAGCAATTATCAATAACCTTGGAGACTGACCTCTGTAGGAGGCTCTCTGGATGATAAGAAACAATTCTAAAATGACACGAACAGTACATTCAAAT
The DNA here is from genome assembly GCF_005190385.1 of Monodon monoceros. Lineage (NCBI taxonomy): Eukaryota > Metazoa > Chordata > Mammalia > Artiodactyla > Monodontidae > Monodon > Monodon monoceros. The sequence continues at coordinate 43,623,792 of NW_021703775.1, forward strand.
ATTCCAGAGAAAATAAAAACATGAGTAACTTTCACCTCCTTTCCATAAAAATCATTAACTATGAAATAATGAATACCCCAAAGAAGTCAAAAAGCCAATATGGAATGAAAACAAGCAGTATATTCAAAAGTAGTATTTAAAATGCATCATTTAAATATATTTTCTCAAATCTACTAGTTCATAAAATGAAAAGATCCCCTATGTCCCCCACAAAAAATATAGTTTAAGAAAACAGATTTTTAAAAAATGGGTGGTACTAACCTGGAAGCCAACAAACATTCCTAGCTTCATTCTTAAGAACTTATGAAATACATCTGCAAAAATAAACAGCTTGAAAAAGCTGAGCTTGCCAAAAAAATTAATAAATAAAACCCAAAACTTGTTTTTGTAATTTCCTCAATATTTTTCTTTAATAATGGAGAAATCAGAGTAAAAGCTAATCACATACACAGTCACACAATAGGGTGTAAGGACACAATCTGACAAATGACTAATTCTATAAAATTTGATTTATGACATGGAATATTGCTCAATACTATATGAAAGTCACATTTTTTCTTTTTACTGTTCTCTGTAACTGGGACCTATAGCAAGCCCTGAAAAAAACAAAACAAAAAAAACCAAACAAAACCTCTCCTTTCCCTCTGAAGTCTAAACATAAATTCTTATCAGCAGGCTATCTAATGAGTTAAGTCAATCACTAAGCCACTATTTCAATTTGTGCTTCTGCAGCAAAGAAGGCTTTGGAGCTAAGAAAATCATTTCTGTTGTATCCTGCTATTCTGGACAAAAACTAATCTCCTGCCCAACCCTGGGGGGGTCACATGATGCCAAACTAATGGAAAGTCATCTAGAGATTAAACTCCAACAATTAAAAAGACACACACACACACTACACTTTCATTCAACATTATAGGATTTTAAAAGTACCTTGTAGTAACCTTAGGAAAAACAAGATAGATGAAGACTGTCACATGAGTTGAAAATAAGAAGTCCAAGATTAAGGACAGTATATTATTAACATCAGGATCAGAACTGAAAGAGAAAAAGAGAGAAGAGAGGAAGGAGACAGATGGACAGAGGGAGAAACCACTTTAGGACTGGAGGGGAAAAAATAACTAAAAATATTTTTTATGTGAATTGAACTACAGTAGACAAAAACTTAGAGTCAAAAAAAAACTAGAGGGTGAATGCAACTAGAAGACCTCCAACTGAATTATGCAAGGTCAAAGAAAAAGTAAGCTTGACATCTCCCTGCGCTGGAAGCTTACACAAACCACATGAGGAACGCAGCCCAGAAGATACATTTCATGGGTATGTGTGAGGTCCTGGAACATTCTGTGTGGTAACAATTTTAGGATTTCAGAAATTCCACAGGATAGCAAGTTCATTAACCTTCTCCCTCTAATCCACACTTTGGCCACTATTCTAATTATGTGTTCAAAAATGCCCAATATTGAATGTACGCAAAGAACTTGAAAGTTAAGTTTCAGAGGGAAAACTGGAGCAATACCATTATAGATTACCAAAAAAAATATTATGGAAAAAGTCCAAACTGATAAGAAGGATGGTTTATAATCAACAAGGACCTACTACATAGCACAGGGAACTCTATTCAATATTACGTAATAACCTATACGGGAAAAAAATCTATAAAAGAATGCATATATATATGTGCATAACTGAATCACTTTGCTGTACACCTGAAACTAATACAATATTGTAAATCAGCTATACTCTAATATAAAATAAAAATTAAATTTAAAAAAAGGACAGTTTATGGTTTATGTTTTATGTCCCACTCACTTAACTTTGGAGTACTAAAGTGTACATTTGCATCTTTATTACTGCAGAGTTGTACTAAATATTGACTCCAAGCTACCCCAGAAAATCTAGCTACCATTATCTTTAATCATGATTCATACCTGCACTGACAAAAATGTATGCAAGATGCCAGTGATGATTAATTTTATGTGTCAACATGGCTAGACTATGGTGCTCAGTTGTTTGGTTAAACACTAGATTAAATGTTGCTGTAAAGTTATTTTTTAGATTTGATTAACATTTATAATCAGTTGACTTTAAGTAAAGCAGATTATCCTCCATAATGTGGGTGAGCCTCATCTGATTAGTTAAAGGCCTTAAAAGAAAAGACTAAAGTTTCCGAGAGAAGGAATTCTGTCTCCAGCCTGTAACTTAGATATTTCCAGTCAGCCAGCCTGCCCTACACATTTCAGATTTGCCAGCTCTCACAATAATAAAACTCTTTCTCTCTTTCCATATACATATATACATATGGATATCAATATATGGTGTGTGTATGTGTGTGTATTGTGTGCATATATATTAATATACTATATACACATACTACTGATTCTGCTTCTCAGAAGAACGCTGCCCAAAGAATGCCCAAAACCATAACAAAGAGTAAGTTTACTGCATTTATCCTAACATTATGCAAATTTTATAACTTGAGGAAAACATTGGCTATCATAAAATATACAAGGTTTTCAAATAACCTGAGTTAACATGGAGGAAGCCTATGAATGTTGCCCCTATGGTTTATAGCTTTTATTACACATATTAAGAGTTTAAAACAGATTGCACCCCCTACTGGGGAACATTTAGTTTGCATTTCCAAATTATATTTTGGAGTAAGTGAATTTCACGTACTCTATAATTATGGAAAAGATCACAAAGAGGACTCAATTGAACTAAAGTGAAATGGATTGGTACACCTGTTTCAGGAAACAAAGAGACACCAATATCATGGAGAATTTATATAACACTCATAGGCGCCTGATATAAATAAAGGATGTCGTTTGTGAAAACTACAAGTCTTAGGTCTGTCAAAGTACGGAGGATAAATTATCCTGTTTTCAAAGTGCCTTTTAGTAGATTAGTTTTGAATCAAAAACAACAGAGATAGAATTTACTAATTACACCTTTAGCAAAGTGACAGACAACCTAATTAAATGAAAACATATAATAACATGTTTTGGATATAAACATTTTAGAAACATCACAAGACTTGAAAAAAAAACTTTTTTAGTGAATAGGAAAACAATTCAAAGTCATTCTCTAAGCATAGCCAGCAATGACAATAAATAACAGATCTAAATTGCAATTCATGACATGTGCCTCTAATTCACAATGTTATCCATCATAAATATTTAAGAAAAATATTTGCAAGCAAATAAGTTACAATGACATCTTGAGCCCAAGGTCCCAAACTTAAAAGCCAAATACCTTCAAGGAGAGGGAACTTAACAAAAATCTGGGAAGTATAAAGAAGTAAATTAGAACAGTAAATACATGAATTAGTAAAAGAGAATATAACCATAAATATCTAGAAAATATACTCTAAAAGGGAATTTCTGTTTGATTAGCACATTACTCATAATTATTGATACATATTTAACCCTAAAGAAAAGCCTGTATCACGTGAAAGGTGCAAAATTAGCTGCAGAGGAGTATCCCTGACCCAATTACGTGAGATACTTTAGTAAATCTGTACAGATAAAAGGCTCTAAGAAGAGCGTTAAACTTCAGGAACTGAAGGAGAATTTCAGAAAAGGGATTTAGGAAAGGAATGGAATTGTTTGGAAGAGATTACTAAAGGAGATAGCTGGTGAGGTAAGTCTAAGTCACTACAGAAAGGATGTTGAAGAGATGGATCTCCACCATCTCCCGAGCCCTGTGTGAAGATGAAAGCATCTCACAGCCACAGTGGTGTGACTGCTGCCTGGTCTGGGAAGAGACATCAACTCAAGCCACCTCAAGAAAGGGGTGGAGTGTGGGTGTATGGTAGGAGTGGGTAGGAAGAGGAGATACATAACTGGTATCATAAGAGGATACACAAAGGTTTTGTGAGAAACCAAGGACAATAAAAAACAGCAGGCCTCCCTGTCAAGAACAGGTTTCTGATCCTCACATGGCCTGTCTTCTTCTCGCTGGGTGTTACCTCTTCAACGCTGACTAGTTTCCTCTGGTTCTTCATCTTGCCTTTGACTAAAATAGCCTCTCTACACCCAGAGGCCGTCTCACAGTTTTTGAGCTCAGCTCCTGCAGGTTATTGGCAATATCCACTATGGCCCGACAGACTTCACCCACCACACCTCTACAGGTGTTTGGGAGAACACACTCCCCTGACCTAAGAAAGCAAAGAAACTTCATAGACATCTAATGGACTATGCAGCAGTTCAAACTAGGAAAACCTGAATGGACAGAATAGTCACCTTCTACAAGGCCAAGTAAATGGAAGAAACAATAACAAGGTAATAAGAATGTTTCAGAGAATGTTACACATAGAGAATAACCACAAAAATTTGGGTGGGGAGGGGCTAAAAGAAACATGAAACCTGGGGTTAAAACTCCAGAAGAGGGAAAAAAATGGAAACCAAATTTAAAAATTTTTTTAATGGAATTAAATTTAAAAAATGGAAACCAAACCAATTTCCAAAACTGGAAAATGAAATAAAGGAACTATCATATCATAAAGCAAAAATTACAAAGAAATGTAAATTATTGGTAAAAATATGAGGCATGTAAGACAGATCCAGAAAGCCTAATATGCAAATACTAGGATATTCAGAAAAAGAGAAAAGAAGCAATGATCACATAGGAAAACTTCTGTGAAGAAATTATTGAATTTTCAGATCAAAGGAGTTCACCAAATGCCAGGCAGTTATAATGGGTGGGTGGGGGGGAAGGGGGAACACACAATTGACAAATTATGATGAAGTTTTTGAACTTTAAGAGTAAAAATCAAGTCTTATAGAGAGCAAGAAAAGAGTACTTACAAAGGTAAAATAAACAGACTGCCACTGGATCTTTCTTATACCACATCGGAACCTGAAAGATGTATACAGACTTTAAAGAAAACAGAACTGCATTCCAAGAACCTTATGTCCAGGCAAGATATAATCCATAACTGAAATGAAAATTTTCAGACTTATAATGACTTGTAAAACAAATCATTCTTTTACCCTTTTATGAAGAAAAAAGTATTGGAAGAATACTCTACGTTCAACATATAAAAAAATTAATACATATTAATAGAAAGAAGGAAAAGCCAACCATCTGACCAGTTCAACAGATGCAAAGAAAACATTTGACAAAATATTGCACCCTTTCATGACTAAAAACCACTCAACAAACTAGGAATAAAAAGGAACTTTCTCAACCTTATGAAAGACATTTACAAGAAACCCACAGCCAACATTATACTTAATGGTGAAAGACTTCCCCCTAAGATCAGGAACAAGACAAGATGTCTGCCCTCACTACTTCTATTCAACCTTGTACTGGAGGGTCTATCCAGGGCAATTATGCACGAAATAGAAATAAAAGGCACCCAGATTGGAAAGGAAGAAGTAAAACTGTCTCTATTTGCAGATGACATGATCCTGTATATAGACAATCATAAGAAATCCACTAAAAAACTATCAGAACAAATAAATGGGTTCAGCAAGGTTGCAGGATGTAAGATCAAATCCAAAAATCAACTGTATTTCTATATACTTGGCAATGAAAGAATCTGAAAACAAAATTAAGAAGACAATTCTATTAACAACAGAATCAAAAGGAATAAAATACTTCGGAATAAATTTAACAAAAGAAGTGCAAAACTACAAAACATTGTTGAAAGAAATTAAAGAAGACCTAACTAAATCAATGAAAAGAAATCCCATGTTTATGAATTCCAAGACAATATTGTTAAGATGTCAATACTCCCAAATTGATATACAGTTTCAGGGAAATCCCTATTAAAATTCCAACTTTCTTTTTTGCAGAAATGGACAAGCTGGTCCTAAAACTCATACGGAATTGCAAGGAACTACAAATAGCCAAATATATCTTGAAAAAGAAGACTAAAGTTGAAAGACTCACAGTTTCCGATTTCAAAACTTACTATAACTAGTGATCAAGACTGTGTGGTACTGGCATACGAACAAATATATGGATCAATGGAATAGAATTGAAAGTTCATAAATATGCCTATGTATCTATGGTTAACTGATTTTCTACATAGGTATCAAGATTATTTAATGGGGAAAGAATACTCTCTTTAACAAATGGTGCTGGGACAAACTGATATCTAAGTGCAAAAGGATGAAGTTGGACCCCTAACCTTACACCATATGTAAAAATTAACTCAAAATGAATTAAAGACCTAAATATAAGAGCTTAACATATAAAATCAGGAAAAAATAGGTGTAAATTTTCATGACTTTGGATTAAGCAAGATTTCTTATGTATAACAAGCACATGAGCAGCAAAAGAAACATGAACATCATCAAATTAAAAGACTGCTGTGCTACAAAGACACCATCAAGAAAATGAAAGGAATCCATAGAAAGGGAGAAAATATTTGCAAATTCTATATCTGATAGGGGTTTAGTATGTGGAATGTAAAAAGAACTCTAACAACTCAGCAATTAAAAAGACAACCCAAATGTTTTAAAAATAGTCAAAAGATTTGGACAGAAATTTCTCCTAAGCATATATATAAATGGCTAATAAACACATGAATAATGTGCAACATCATTAGCTATCAGGGAAATGCAAATCAAAACCACAATGAGATATCACTACATACCCACTAGGATGCTATTGATATAATAAAAAAATACAATAACAAGCATTGGTGAGGATGTGGAGAAAAAAATCTCATACACTGCTTTGTAAAATGGTGCAGTCACTTTGGGAAATAGTCTTGCTACTCCTCAAAAAGTTCAACATAGAGTTACCAAAGGACACAGCAATTCTAATCCTAGGAGTATATCCAAGAGAACTAAAAACATGTCCACACAAAACTGTGAATATGAATCATTATTATTCATAATAGCCAAAAAGTAGAAATGATCTAAATGTCCAAGCAGTGATGAATGGATAAACAAGATGTGGTATATTTATAGGATGGAATATTATTCAGCGATAAAAAAGAATGAAGTGTTAATGATACATGCCAAAACATGGATAAATCTCGGAAAACATTATGCTAAGTGAAAGAAGCCAGTCCCAAAGGACCACATATTATAAGATAACATTTATATGAACAGGCAATTCCATAGAGACAGAAAGCAGGTTAGTGGTTGCCAGGAGTTGAGGGTACAAGGGAAGGGGGAGTGACTGCTAATGGGTATAAGGTTTCTTTATGGGGTGAAGAAAATATTCTGGAATTAGATAATGGTTGTACAATCTTGTGAATATACTAAAAACCATTGAATTGTTCTCTGTAAATGGCAGAAGAGGAAGTCAGAGATTTGAAGCACAAAATGGATTCAATGCATGGTTGCTGGCTTAAAGATGCAGGGGACCGGGCTTCCCTGGTGGTGCAGTGGTTGAGAGTCCGCCTGCCGATGCAGGGGACACGGGTTCGTGCCCCGGTCCGGGAAGATCCCACATGCCGTGGAGCGGTTGGGCCCATGAGCCATGGCCGCTAAGCCTGCGCGTCTGGAGCCTGTGCTCTGCAATGGAAGAGGCCACAACAGTGAGAGGCCCGCATACCGCAAAAAAAAAAAAAAAAAAAGATGGAGGGGACCACATGGCTCCTAGGAGTAAAGAGTTACCCCCAGAAAACAGCCAGCAAAGTAAGTGGAAACCCCAGTCCTACAACCACAGGAAGCTGAATTCTGCCAACAACTTGAAAGTGCTTCAAGGTGGGTTTTTCCCCAGTGCCTTCTGATGAGAACTCAGTCAACACCTTGTTTTCAGCTTAGTCTTACCCTGAGCAGAGAACCCAGCAATGCCATGTGTATGATCAGGCCACCCAAGATGGCTGTTCTCTTGCTCTCTGTACATCCCCTGCTCAACCAGTCCCTACTCCACCTACACCCTATTCACATGACTGACCTTCCTTCTTAATCATAGAGCCTAATCAGTAAGTGCCTACATACTTACCCCCAACCCCAGCTAGTGATTGTTCTAATCTTTAGATGAGAACATCTCCCCTATGATAGCTTATCAAAGGGGTGTTGGGTAGTGTGGTCCTCTGGTTTCCCTGGTAACTGATGAGCCCACCTGATGATGTCAATTCCCCCTATAACTGGTAACCTCCTCCCCCCACCTGCTGACCCATGTCCTGCCCACCATCTGTAGCTCACAGTGCTCCAGGACCTTGCTTCAGGCACGTTAGCTCCCCCACCCATTAAACTATTGATGTCTCTGTCACTGATTCCAGGCTTTTACTTCAGTCTTAAGGCTGGGCAAGTACAGGGCTTACAGGCCTGCAGGGTGCAGCCCAACACCATGTCAGACATGTGACCACAACACTGAATTAATAAATGGGTGCTGTTTTAAGACATTAATTTTGTAGTAATTTGTTACATAGGGATAGAAAACTAACACTCCCCACGGGAAAAGTGGCTGGGTCTTTGTGAACATTGTTCACCACTTTTATCAGTTAAGGGAAGGGGGTTCAATCCCCCTGGGGAAAACCAATGGGAGAGTCAGTGGAGAAGTTTCCCAGCTTCTTCCCAACCTATGGAGTGGGGAGAGGGATATTATTCAGAGATGCATTCTTCATGGCTCTTCAGAGGGTCCTCAGAGGTATAGTGCCCATGGCCCTGTGGTAACAGATCCCGGCTCAGTATCAACCCTTCACTGACTTTTCTTCCTTCCCTGTTTCACTCTCCCTTCTGCATCACTCTGCTTCCTGCCATCACCTCCCAGATAAATGGCCCTCAAGCCTGGGTCACAGACTCTGCTCTCAAGGGAATTCAGCTAAAATAACCTCTAAGCCTCATTTTCCCATCTCTAACATGAGGGCAATAATACTACCTAATATCATTAGTACCTTCTACTAATGCAGTGCTGTTATAAGGATTAAATCAGGTAACATATGTAAAGTTCTCATCACAGTGTCTGGCACACAATAAAAATTCAACAAATACTGTGTTCATAACACTGAGAGTGAGTGGCACTTAAAGTAACACTTAATCTCAGGGATATACTTTTACAGGAAACCGAACATGCAATTCAATTAAATGTGGGGTTATCCTCCAGCAAAGTGGTTCTCAGTGGGGTTGACTGTCTCCCGGGTGACATGTGGCAATGTGTGGAGACAACTTTGGTTGTCACAACTGGCAGTGGCTACAGGGATGCTGCTGAACCTCCTACAGCAAAGGACAGCTCCCCACAATAAAGAATTATCTTGTCCAAATGCAATAGTGCCATGGTTGAGAAAGCTTGTCTAGTACAATATCCTGATTACGATAGGAGCTTAATGTTTATTTAATGTTATTAATTAAAGCTTTTTAAAAAATAAGTTTCTTCTTCTGATGTATTTCAAAAGGTTATGTCAAGACACAATTGACAAAATGTCTGTTTATGTTGACCATAAAAACACAACCATATGAAACATGGCTTAGTTGAAGAAAAAGGACAAATCTTAAAAATAAAATGGGTTAAATATCAAGGTGTGGCAGAAGTTTCTAGATGCCCATATAATACACATTCAGCCCTTTTTCTGTAGTAAAAGAACCCCAGTTTTAATTGACACGGCAGTATGCCCAGCTAAAAGAATTTATTTACCATCTGCCCTGTGGCTAATGAAGTACAAGTCACTGAATGGGGCTCCTAAGAAATCGCTTTTAAGGCAGTTGACCCAGCCAGGAAGCACACCCTTTCGCCTTTTTTCTTTCTTCCTTCTTGCTGCCTGGACTGTGGATGCTAAAGCTGGAGCTGTGGATGCCACCGTGCAACTATGAGGAGACGTGGAAGATGGAGTCTGGATCCTTGTGACTAGAGAACTGCCATGCGAGCCTTAACTGCATTCTCAGGACTTCTCTTACATAAGAGAAAAACAGCCAATATTTCTTTCAGCCAATATTACTTGGGTGTTTTTTTCTTCTTTTTTTTTTTTTTGCGGTACGCGGGCCTCTCACTGTTGTGGCCTTTCCTGTTGCGGAGCACAGGCTCTGGATGCGCAGGCTCAACGGCCATGGCTCACGGGCCTAGCCACTCCACGGCATGTGGGATCTTCCTGGACCGGGGCACGAACCCGTGTCCCCTGCATCGGCAGGCGGACTCTCAACCACTGCACCACCAGGGAAGCCCATTACTTGGGTTTTATGTAGCATACGGCTAAACTTATTCCTAACACTTACTCAAGAAATTAAATCTGTGAACCCCAGTCATGAAAGATGACTAAATGTCAAGAAGATATATGCTAGAAGCACTATAGGAACCTAACACTCCACCCCTGACAATAGCAACATTCCCAGAGGAACTAATAAGGCTAACAGAAGAGAAATGCCAACTTGTAGGACGATGCACACATTGTTTGTGAAGATAAAAACCTGCCACTGAAAATTTAAATAAAAAGAAGAGAGTGATATAGTTTAGCCACTGAGTTCTGAGGTCTCTAGTCTGATTTAGTTTGGTGAGGTCCCCAAAACAGGCAAATGCATGTGGTTCACTTTTCCTGCTTCCACTTGAATATTCATTATCAGAAAGCAAAACATCCTAAAATGGCTCCTAGAGTTTTCACTAGTGATACCAACTGAATATTTATACTTTAAGTAACATCATAGTTGAATGACCATCCACTGCATGGGTAGCATTTTAATTGGGTGTAAAGGTGTATAAAAGAAGAAGATAATTCATTCCTCAATAGTTTTCATATCTACCTAGGGATATCAAAAATTACACTTAGAAATTGATTTTAATGTTACAAAGCAACAGAAAAGAAGGAAAAAAATGTTAGAACTTGTAAATAGATAAGATATAGAAAGAAAAAACTAAGTTAAATGCTGAGAAAATAAATCTTTAATGTTTCTTTAATATTGATGGTACTTACTACTCTACAAATATGATTTGTACTTACTATGTGCTCATATAATATTATATGAACTTCCTGATCAAAGAAAATATCAATCAATGCTTTTAAGATTTGAATAGCATGCCTCATGGATAAAAAGCTAGGTTGAACAAAAGCTTTAACTCAATAAAAATGTGCTGTTAATTTTTTTCATTTCTAATTGTTGATGTCTTCTTGTAGAATTGACTAAAACCCATTTGCAATATTGTGATTTATAAGAAATATATATATTTGGTCATTCAGATGACCAAAACATATTTCTCAGATATATTTGGTGTTCATACATAGTTTCTGGCTCACAACTCCCAAAACCCCAGGAATTTTCTGATCTATAAGAGCAATGGGAGCATCCATCACAATTGGGTTTATGTTAATGAAGGTGACTTTTGGATCCCACCCCCAGGGTGGGAGCTGGTTGCTAGGAGACTTAACCACGTGATTTGAGGGTTGGAACTTTCAGTCCTATCCCCTGATATCCAAGGAGGGGAAAGGGGCTTGAGGTTGAATTGATCACCATTGCCTAACAGTTTAGTCAATCATGATTATATAATGAATCCTCCATAAAAACTCAAAAGGACAGTTTTCTGGCCCTTTTTCAGAGTGCTTCCACGTGGGGGAACCAGAACACTTCCATGTGCAACCATGCCCAGCCCCAAGCTCCATAAGGACAGAATCGCCATTGTTTGAGACCCCCACCCTGTGTATCTCTTCATCTGGCTATTGATTTGTATCCTTTAATATCCTTTTATAATAAATCAGTAATGTATTGAGTAAACAGATTTTCCTGAGTTCTGAGAGCCCTTCTGGAAAGTAAATCAAACCTGAGGAGGGGGTCATGGGAACCTTTGTTTCATAGCTAGTCAGTCAGAAGTACTGGTAACAACCTGGACTTGCAATTGGCATACTGAGTTGGAGGAGATCAATGGAACCTCCAGTTTGTAGCCAGTCAGTTAGAAGCACAGGTACTAACCTGGGCTTGCAACTGGCCTCTGGAATGGAGGGTGATCTTGTGGGACTGAGCCCTTTACCTGTGGAACCTGATTCTATCCCAGTAGATAGTGTCAGAATTGAGCTGAATTCTCAGACACTCTGCTGGCATCGGAGAATTGCTTGTTGGTGTGGGAAAGCCTCCATACATACATTTTGGAATTGGGTCCAGGAAGTCTTTTCACCATTTTACAGCATTCCCCAAGGAAAATGCTGATGGGGTGAAGGATTTCAGTCTTGAGAATTCATATATCATGCCTATTTAAAACTCTGGTTTTTAAATCTTTTTGAACAAAGTACCAATAAAACCAAATGAATGAATTATTTTACTGTATAATTTTAAAGCAAACTTTAAATTAATCATAAATGGGAATGTCTCTATTTTCTCCCAATTCATAATGTCAACTACTTTCTAATATATTATTACTTATCACTTGCAAATACAAAGACAATAATATCCTAATTACAAAACACACAAATTGCTGCCATTATTCCACTAGAATGTGGTATTTGTGTGATAATAGTTGTCAATCATTCCAGGTTACATTCCAGACAATATTGTAGGTTAAAAAATATAAGGTTGATTTTTATCATTAGTTTAAATCCACATAATTATTATTAAATGAAAATTTGACCTTTTAAGCAAAACAAGAACACACCTGAAAGAAAGCAAAGAGAAAACAAAGTTTCATTTTATCTTTGAGCACTTATCAGTGTGGGATAAGTGTGTGCCAGTTCAGGAATTATGTACATGATTCAGACCCATGGTAGAGTCTGCCCTGGGAGCTCATCCCAGCCCTACCATCTACAAATGATGTCGGTCTCAACAATTTCCGTCACTGTCCCTAAACTTCCGTTTCCTCAACAGTTAAAGTTTAATAATCACCATTTTATAAAACTAGTCTTGGAATTAAATGAGATAATAAATATATTAATGTTATAACAGATACATAAGCATTCAGCAAATGGTACCTATTATTTCTATACTGCTATTATCTTCTATGTTATAGTTAAGCTTAAGTGTGCATTATTTAATAAACAGAGAATATAGACACTTTTCCTTCTTTTAAGGACAGCAAAGACCTCAATAGATCTTAAAATAACTAAAACCAAGTCTTTTAACCTGAAGCCAAGTGTAGCTTATGGGGAAGATTTTTTGTTTTATGCCTAAGTCATATCCCTAATACTTTTATTCATAATAAGGCATAGTAATTGACACCCAGATTTCTTCTTTCATTTAAAAAATATTCCAATCCTTTTATAAATAACAGGCAAAATACAATGAATAAAATGGCACCAAGGTTTTTTGATTAATAACACAACTTCCCAGGTTTTTGCTGGAGTTAGAACTCTGTATCAATAAAATTGGATATGTTATCTACATTTTTATTTTGAGCCATTCTCAGATTTTTGGATTTCACAGAGTGGCAATATTTTTAAAATTTTGAAAAGCACCATAAGTTTGACAACATTTTATATTTCAAAATTTTTTTAATTTAAAACAGGGATAACTGGAATATTTTAAAATAGAGCATAAAAATAGGAATAATAGGGAATTTTTTAAACTATAATCTAGTATCTAAAGCATTTAATTAAAGAAAGAATATTTTGACACTCTAAGAGGAAAAACATACTTTCAGATTAAGAAAAAATGTTCTTTCCCAAGCAAGAATAGCTGGCCTCCCTATACTGATTTATAGGGAGGCCATATTTATTTATTCTCTGAGTGTATATCCTAATTTGTCTCATTTCTCCAAGGATTAGTTCTTGGATTTAAATTTGGGAATCTTCGATTCAAATACAAACAAGATTTGACAAATTTAAGGGCTTATATCTTTAATTGCACATGCCAGACACTCTTAACCAGAACAATAGCCAGCTCTCATTGAAACCCACATTCTAGTGGGTAGAGATCAATACGAAACAAATTAACAAACATGTTCAGATATTGATTAGTGCTAAGAAAAATGAAGCAGGTTACGACAGAGAGATATGGGGGGGAGGGAGGGTATTCAGAGAAGTCTTCAACTAGGGCACATTTGAGCAGAGATGTTAATAAAATGAGGGAGTGAGTCATTTGCATACCTGTGGGAATAATAATGGTTAATAGTCATGAAGCACTTTCTCCTGTGCCAGTCAGTATTCTAACTGCTTTACAGGTAAACTCATTTAATCCTCTTAACAACTGAGTGTAGGTACTATTATGATCCCCATTTTACAGATGAGGAAACTGAGGCTCAGAGAGTTAAGGTAACTTGTGTAAGTCACACAGCTAGTAAATATCAGAGGTGAATTGGGCTTGGCTCCAAAGTCTTGCTCTTAACCACCACCACTATGCTCTACTTCCTCTCAGGTAACAACAGGGGCAAAGACCCTAAGTGGTAGTGCCTGTGCTTGGGATGCTCAAGAAACAGCAAGGAGGGCCCACTGTGGCTGCAGTGGGTGGAGCAAGGGAGACAGGAACAGAAGATCAGATCAGAGAGATGATGGTACCGTGGAGAAGGGGGCCAGCTTACATGGGCCTTGAAGTACACGGTAAGGACTTTGGGTTTTATTCTGAGTGAGATGGGCAGTCACTGAACTATTCTGAGCAGAGGAGAATCAAGACCCAATTTGTGTCTCAAAAGGATCCCTTTGGCTGCTGTGCAGAGGATAGACTATTGGGGACACAGATAAAAGCAGAAGCCGAGTCTGACGGCTCTGCAATGGTCCCAGAAGATAAATGGTGGTTTGGACTTAGGTGATCATTGTGGTGGGGGGATGATTCTGGATATATTTTGAAAGTAGAAGAGAATTTAGTGATGGGAAGACAAAGAAACAGGGGAGTCATGGATGACCAAGGTTGTGACCTGAGCAAGTAACTGTAATAAAGGAGCCGGTGTTGCTTGTATAGGAAATACTGGCTAAGGAGCAGGTTAAAATGAAGATGCTGATTCAGGAGGTCAGAGTGGGGCCCCAAAATCTGCATTTCTTACATGATCCCAGGTGATACGGACACTGCTGTCCATGGACCACACTTGTGAACAAGGCTCTACACTTTGTTTTTTAAAAATAATTTCTGATTATAAGAAGAAATATATGTTCATCTTATAAATATGAAAATTACCACATAAAATAATTCTATATCCAGAAATACTATTAATATTTAACTGTACATCTTTCCAGGCTTTTTGATGTGTTTAAATGTTTATGTATATAATAGAAAATATTATTTTCTAGAAAATTAGAATCCCATTATATCTCACTGCTTGCTTTTTAAATATAATGAGCACCTTCTAGTTTCATTAAACATTTTTTAAACTATGATTTCAATGAGATCAAAATATACAAACTGATATGGAAAAAATATATAACTTTATTGAGTTTCTGTACCAGACCACATCTTGCTTTACAGCTCCCATCCCTAGTAAGGGTGGGGGGGAAATGTTACTTTTTAAAGTAAGTAACATTTTGAAAAGAGGCATTTAAATATTTTCAAAATATTTTTAAGTGTTTTAGGTAATTGCTATCATTTTAAGGTTCAGACTACCAGGACTGTGTTTTTCCCTTCCAAAAAGCGTCCTTTCCATTCCTTTTTCCCCCAAGATGGCATCTGAGTGCAAGGGAGAGCTTGTCCTATCCTGGTGATAGGGGTGGAAAGTCTCTTCTCCAGGTGTGACCCTCTGGGTCCTCACCAGCCTCCACTGAGATGCCCCTTGACCCTCTGGCTCACCAGGCACCAGGCAGTACTGCCTGTTATAGAGCAGCTGCTTTCAGGACTAGGTGGGCACATGCCAGTCCTTGGACCTTGTTTTTTGTTTCTGGTCTACAGCTTCCTCATCCCTCCTCAGGTCTCTTTCTGTTACTTATTCCCTCAGCTTTTTTGTAGACAGCCGCTGTCCAGCACTGTGTGCCCAGGCTGTAGGCCCCCGCAAGGCACATCTCGAGCCATGCACCCAGACATCTCCCTCCAGCAACACCGCTCTGTGCCCCGAAGCCATGTGGACTGGGTCAGGGAAGTCATGTACCACTCCTATGCTTTCAGAAACCCCACGTCTTCTTCGAGATTTTTAACAAGAGGGCAATACAGACACTTTCCAGTCTGAACTCCTGCTGCTGTTTGTACCCAGACTGACCTAAAAGGCTTCCTTCCTTCCTTGGGACAGGAAGAACGCGTACATCAGATCAAGAGCCCTCCTACATTTTGGCTTATAATAAAACTATACACTCAGACTGCCGCATTTTCCTCCAGAAACAAAGAGGAGCTTTTGGAATTCAGAAACAAAGACTGACTTTTAAGATGTTTCCCCATGGATTAAAAAATAATTTGAAATTTAAACAGTTCCTTCATCCTCCTTCCATAGTGTAGCATCTCAAAAATATTACTTGGTTATATGATTTTTAATGAATGAACATTTCATTATATGTATATAATAATTTAACCAATTCTCTATGACTGAACACTATAATTAATTGTAATTTTCACCATTAAAAATGACTTGCGGGCTTCCCTGGTGGCGCAGTGGTTGGGGGCCCGCCTGCCGATGCAGGGGACACGGGTTCGTAACCCCGGTCCGGGAGGATCCCACGTGCCGCGGAGCGGCTGGGCCCGTGAGCCATGGCCGCTGGGCCTGCGCGTCCGGAGTCTGTGCTCCGCAGCGGGAGAGGCCACAGCAGTGAGAGGCCCGCGTACCGCAAAAAA